>NC_056739.1:138733995-138786242 GCF_019279795.1 Protopterus annectens
ATCAGATTTAGTAAAATGCTGTTTAAGGCTCTTGTGTTTAGAGCAGTGTGAGTTAGGGAAACAATGTGGAAACAGCTGTAGCTGAGCACAATTGTACAAAGTCTGTGTACCTTAAGGTAGTACCATATCAGATTTAATCATAGTGGGGTGTCTTACAAAAGGTGGAAATTACGACAAGTTCCTTTTAAATGATAAAAACAAAATTTGAAGAGTGTAATAAAGTACTTCCTAATGGGGTTCTTAGAGGTAGAGCACCGTAGGTTTAGAAGCTATTTAGTTCTTCCAAGTTCCTTGAGTGGGGTTGGTTGCAAAGGACTCGCCACGTGGATTGTGCAGTTTGAGAAGCCTAGGTTTAGATTCTTAAAATGAGATGCGAGATGCCCTTTACGTGGCTTCTCAGTGCCACGTTAGCAGGATTGCGCATTTGTCAATTGTAAACTACAGCAACCAGATAATATTGCTTTGCTTAAACATAGTCTCTTGGTGTATGCACTAAAAGTTCTACAGAAGCTCACTTTGAAGTACAGTAATGCTACGCTGCTAAGGCTAGCACTAACATTGGAGAATAAATGTGCACCATTAACATAGAATTCTTAATGTATGCACCAAAAGTTCTACAGAAGATCACTTCTTCCAGATGTTCCACCAAGTCCATGGAAACGTACAGCAGCGGACGTTTTGTATGCTGCTAGAGAAGTCGTACAGCAGGTCACCAAAGACTAGCTAGAATTCAGAGTCTACTCAAGGTTCTCTCTAGTACCCAAGACAACGTAATACCTTACTCTTCTTTGATCTGAACCATTATCAGCATGTCAAGCAGACAAAAATGGTCACTTCATATTCCCTCTGTTGAAGGAATGAGATGTGCTCCATAGATCTCAATGACTCGTCTGTCATGTGAAGATGGTGTTTGGCTCCTAGCCAGAATTGGAGAAATCTCTCACTTCATGCCCTGCTGTTTGGTCTCACTGTCGTCCCCCAGGTGTTCACAGAAGTTATGGCAGCAGTAGTAGTGCATCTATGCCTACTAGGGATCCAGATTTCTATCCCTTGATAATTGGCTCATTACTGCTACAGCAATCCATCACATCACTGGGACCTTCTCCATCTGATGCTGGATTTAGGCATTTCAATCTGACCAAAAGCCAGCTTGTGCCATCCCAAAGTGTATTGGATGCTGCCTAAACACATCCTTTATAAATCGCCTGACATCCAAGCTCCAGGGTGCTTTCCCTCCACCTCACAGCAATGAAGCACTTCACCCCTGTCCATCAGCAAGTCTGGTCCCTTCTATTGGGTCTAATGGCATCCATGATTCTTGTGGTGCCATTAGCCGGGTTCCACATGAGGGGCGCTCTTCAGTGGACATTAGAAGTACAATGGTCCCAAAGACTTTATCCAGTTCACGCTAACATGACTTGCTCAAATTTGCAGGCAGCATATATCCTGGTGGATAACTTGTGGTACACTGGCATCCATTCCTTGCAGACCCCTCTTGGCAGTAGTGATTTGACTCCTTTTCTAGGGTGTGGGGCATTTTGCAAGGACAAGTCCAGGTCACCTGGTCACATTTATAGGTTAACATTCACGTTGGTGCTATGGCGATGAAAGCAGTACTGTTAGTGTTGCAGGCCTTTCAGGACACACTTCCCCAGAAGTGTGATCCAGGTGCAGACCAATGTCAGTCTCAAGAAATGGATAGGAACCAGTTCTTTCCCTTTATGCTGCAAGGCCACGAGATTCTGGCATTGTAAGTTGTCTTCACAATGAACAGTGTTTATTCTGGGATCATCCAATGCTCTGGCAGACAAGTTGAGCAGATAGTCATACCTTACTTAAAGGTCCCTCAATCCAACCATGGCAACCTTCATCAGTTGGTGGGGCCAGACTTTACCTGTGCGTCTCATCTCTGCGACAACTGCAGCAGTTTGTCCCCAGCGGGGACAGTTGCAGAGGGATGCTGTTGTCCACAATTGGTCCTTGGGTCTCCTTTATGCCTTCCCCCAGTTTTTTTTTTTTTTCAGAACACAATGTGCAAGGCCACAGTGATCCCCATTGCCCCTTTCTGGCCTTGTCAGTTTCCCTTTCTGTAGCCTCAAAACTGGGTCAGTATCAAGCTAATCTAAATTGGTCAATAAATCGGCTAGCCTTTTCCAAGATGTTTGAATAAAGGTTAATACATGTCTTGTATGCTGGATGTCCATTGCCAGCTTAGGTTTTATCTTGATCTGACTTTCTGAAAGGCTTAGTTCTATGAACTGTCTAGCATTCAGGAAGCCAAAATTGGACAAATCAGTTGCCAAAGTTAGTATCTAGGTGGTTATCTGTGTTTCATGTATGTGTAATGGTCTGTTTCTACAGTGTAAACCTAAAACTACCTGTACAGCCTTTGCAAGTACATTACCTATTATCTGTGCAGCAGCTACATTTGCATCTCATGAACTGGATGAACAGTCTGGATCTCCATCTTTTCTGCTCCATACTAGGACTGTCCTTGATACCACCCAGGCCTATATGCTTTGAGTCTGTCTCCTAGTTGAATTGGACAACAAACATTGGATATGAAAGTTGTATACCTGACATAACCTTGGATCCTTGTCTGACTTTCATCTAGTTCAGCATCCCTGCCCCCTGCCAAACTTAAGTAAGACTTCAATGACAGTCTGACTTTCATTCACTGTCTGAGCAGTCATTACTGCCAGTGTTTTTTAGTCTCATCTCTTGCACTATAAAACTGGTTATGATGGATATTTTTTTCAGGGGGTAAACTTAACTATACACTAGTGAAAACGTGTCCAAAGGAAATCACGATCTGAAATGCTAGGGTGGAGTTCAGAGAATTATGGGTAGGGGTGGAACCTGAGCATCAAATTCTTTGTCCAGGTATGAGCTGACAAGTCATAGTTGAACCAGACTAACATCAGGCAACATGGATCTGACATTGTAATTGTGTAACTTTCACTTTTTCATATTCTAGGATAGATAACTGCCTCCATTACTTCGCCCTTGGCAAGGCAATGTGAGTCACAGTGGAGACTGGTTCGGTGGTCCAAATTTCAGCCCATGACCTTTCCAGTTGGGCATAAACTGCAGAAAACATGCAACTTGGATTTGGTGTGTTCTTTGCTTCTCCCCCTTCCAAAGCCACTGTGACCATGGATGTTCCCCATGCAAAGTCCCCACCCTTGTTGGGAAAGATGTTCCAAGGCACATGGTCCCCATCAGATACCAGTCTTCACATCAATGTCTTGGAGATGAAGGCAGTTCTAATGTAGGCTTTTCAGCATGCCCCTTCTCTATGGGTGATTATCTAGACTTGACATCAGTCTGGTACAACAGCAAACCTGGGGAACATGCTCCTACCCATTGTGTTGAAGTGTTGTGTTGTAGTGGGTGATGTCTTCCAACCAATTTCTCATGGAAGTGAACATACTGGGGAAGACCAATGTTCTAATGGACAGATTAAGCAGATCTATTCTGCTGTCTCACCAGTGGCATCAGTCCAACAGTTGGTGACTGTTCCTTCCTTCACTGGTGGGGTAAAACTTCTCCCAGTTCCAAATTCAGCAGGTTCTTTGTGCTTCCTTGTTAGCCCCCCCCCCCAAGAGATGCTCAGATTCACGATTGGCCCTCTGGGCTCGTACACCTTCTGTAATTTCTGCAGAAAGCATTGCAACAGAACATCAGTCCTAATGGCTTAAGTGTGTGGCTTCCCTTTTGTCTGACCTAATCTGGTACACTCCTTGGGTGCTGGGCTCAAATCCAGATGTCTCCATTTTCTGAAATGCCTAATTAGGGCATTAAAGTCCTAAAGCTAACAGCAGTTTTTTTTATACTTTCAGTGATGGCTGGTCAGTTCAGTTTTTTGGCCCTAGTAGTCCATATTCTTAGAAGCCACCCTGGGAAAGCTTTACAAAATAAATGGAAACTGTTTTCTGTTTTGGCTTCTCGGTGAAATGCGGATCTGTTTAGTCCCCAAATCAGCAGTGTTAGATTTCTTTGCTTCCATAACCAAGCTGGTAGTTATCTGTCAAGGTTCAGTTAACTACGATCTCCAAACTTGCATATTGAAGAGAATCAAAGCTTTCCTGAGACCACCCTTCAACCCCCCTCCCCCAAGGATACTACTCATTGGGACATGGCTGTCTTACTACAAGCTTTAACCCAAGCTCTGTTTGAACATGCTGTTAAGGTGGATTTAAAATTTGCTTTGGAGCTCTGACACCCTTTGTAACTGCTACCAGGAAAAGGGTTTTCCAAAGTCAACCCCCCAACGTAGCTACACAGCCATCACTCATTCCAAATGTAATCCATTTCTTCTGGAATATCCCTGGTTAAACTTGTGCATCAGCTTCCTCTAGTAATCTAACTGCCCCCCCAACTGTTTTGTCATTGGTTACTTTACAGGACTACAGAACACAAAATCCTTTGTAACCAGTAAAGTTCAATCCCTTTTTATTATGTAACTGGTACATAGCTCTTGGTTGTCTTATTGCAAGTGCTCTTGGTGACCTAGCAGTGTTAATGACAATACTCTGGAACAACTGGAATCTTTGCTTGTTTCAGTACAGGGCCAAATGCCACAGCCTAATCAACAAGCCGTGCATAATTCTGTCCTAGTTTCTGGTGCCAGACCTAAAGTGTTACCTTTACTGAACATGCAATGTTTTTTACCGTTGCTGGTGAAGATGCATGCAACGTCGGAAAGTATTCGGGGGGAAGGCAGCAACATGAATCAAACCAGGAGATAAACAATTTAGTGTCTAATCTTTCTGACAATGTATTAACCTCGGCTGAGTCCTCTTTATTGGATAAAGGGTCATCTTTTATCCCCTCAACTGGTACGGATGTGACTGTTTTGTTTACTGATATGAGAATGTTTAGACGTAGCATTGCTTTGAAATTGTACATATGAGAGACTGCTCAACAAAATTTTATTCGCTGAAACGTAAGAGCTCCTGTAACCCTGTTTTGCTGACATACATTGATTTATTAAAATTTGTGAGGCTTATTTATAAACAATTCAACAGAAATGTGAATAAATGTTCATTTTAATTTGAATGCTGGTCAAAGGGAGGCTTTACGGTCTCTACAAAATTGTTTGTATAACTGTTAGACCAGCGGATAAAGGTGAGGGGATTGCTTTTAATGAACAGTGTTGACAAGTAAAGCCATGTAGGAATTTACAAGATGTTGATACTTGCGTTGCTGTTGCACGTTTTATGAATATTGTTCGGTTCATGATCATCTTTATGATCTGTTAATGTGCAGGCAGACTGAGTTATATTACTATCAGTTGGTGGAACTACCTTTTATTCCACATATCAAGGGCCTACAGAAAGTGCATAGGTCCTTACGTTCACCTCCCATGAGGCCCATTGTTGCAGGTGGGTGACTGAAACTGTCTTCATTGAGCAAAAATTGGGACCAATAGCAAAGATACCTACTTTTCTTAATACTATTCAGTTGTTAAATGACTTGGATTGGAGTCGGCCTCCTGGATGTATATTGGTTACACTTGATGTGAAAAAATTTCCACTTCTATACCAGAGTATGGCCTGGATGCTATTGGGGAAATTTTGAATGATGTGGATATGATGGGGAATAACAATATAATATTACCATGTACATTGGACATGGTTCTCGCCAATGTCTTTGGCCAACTATATTTACAGCAATGGGGTGTTGCTATATGGGCACCCCTTGTGTGAATTCTTATGCCAGTTTGGTGGTACATTATCGGGAGAAAATGTTCCAGTTTGTGTCAATTATCCACACCTGATCATATAGGCAGTTTGTGGACTACATTTTTCTGTTGTAGGATGGGGGGTACTCTGGTCTATGTGACTCTATTGACTATCTGGAATCCACAACTGACTTTTTTGAAGTTTACAATGACATCTGCATCTAGCGTGGATTTCTTGGATGTCACAATATGCAAAGATTCTGGCATTTTAACTATAGGTTTATACCGGAAACCATGTTGCAAGAATAGCTTAGTATGCACCCAAGATTCATATTCCCCAACATAGTGAAGGAGCAATATTGTAGAGTGAAAATGATCTGTAGGGATCCTACTGAATTGAGCATCCAGGTTGATTTTCTAGACCTCTTGTTTGTGGACAGGGGCTACAGCAGGTCTGTATTGGATAGAGTTAAGAATTAGGCTTTTGGTGATAGTGAACCACCAGAAGTTGGTTTTGGTAAATGCTCTTAAGGGTTGTAAGCTTTGTTTTACAATGCCGTATGCCAGTGATAATGCTGTTGACAGATTGTTAGGTGGAACTGGCATGTGCTCACTGTAGATCCCACTGCAGTTATAGTTGGAGAGACACCATGTTTTGCATATAGAAATAACATGAATTTAAAATGACTTCTGTGTAAAGATAAAGCTAAATGCATTGAAAGTGAGTGTTTAAGGTTTGGTACCTTCCCTTGTGGACATTGCAATATGTGCAGTATGATATGCACGACAAGTTTTTTAAGTCGCCCTGTTTTGGAATTTAAATTCTCTCCTAGATTTTGTGCCACATGTGATGGTAATTTTTTAGTGCATCTTGGCAACTGTAATTGCTGTGATTGCTTTTACGTTGGCAACTGATAGAAGGAAGGACACTGAGGAAACTCGGAGCTGTAATATATAACATTAAGTATTTTTTGTTTGTTTTGTTCTTTATAGTACTTTGTGTACTGTGTATTTTTCTAGCTAGTTTCACTGTGTGTGAGGTATTAACTGGAAATTGTCCATTTTTATTGAGCATCTGTTGGGTTGTTTCTGATAACTTGTTGCAGTTAAACTTTTTTCTTTTCTAGAGGCTCCTTTAGCTGTTTAAAAACTTTCATTTAAAGGCTCACTGCTGCTTTTCAGCTGTGAGAAACATTTCTGCAGTTTGTTTCCCACCCTCCCTTCCTGTTGGTATAGTGTTTTTATAGTTGGTGGCTTTGCAGTTGCCCGCCCCTAGTGTTAATTTGATCTGGGACCCTCCTCCCAGTCGTGTCATTACCTCATTCTACCCAGTACAGGGAGAACATTTGAGAAGGCCAATCAGCTTAGTTTCTGCTACTCCTTTTTCTTTCCACTTAAATTTTTTTTATCTGCTTTTACTGTATTTGTGTTTCTTCCTACTTGCTTTTGCGTCATCTTAAAAGTACCAAATTGTATTTATTACTGCTGGATGTAACTCATTCTAAGCTTTTTAGTGTAAGCACTTTGGCTTCAGACCAGTTGTTTTACATTAAGAAGGTTTGTGGTCTGCACTGAAGTGGCAGAACGGGTAGCTTACATCCTAAGTTGGGAACTGCTGATTGAGGGCTCTGTCTGTGTGTATTAATTCTGGTTTAAGCACTTGGGCTTCAGGCCAGTTATTTTACATTAAGAGGGTTCGTGGTCTGCACTCTTGTGGGAGGAGAGGCTGGACTCTCCCCTTCTGAGCTGGGAATTTCTGGTTAAAGGATTATAGTGCCTGCATATTTGAACTGTTTCTTACTGAAATTGGTATACCTTGTTAGCTGTAGCATAGACTAGATCCAGGCCTGCTGAATCTAGCTTTGTTTGTATGCTTGTTTGCTTATTTCCCTGAAACGCTAATTCCACCTAAAATGCAGCTTTTCAGCGCTTATGTGGATCCCTAATGATATCTGCATTGCTTACTGTACTTATTTCCTTGTTTCACTTGAAAGAATGTTACTGTTTGTCGTTTTTGCATTTGCTACCTGGCACTTGCTCACTAAAGCAATTATACAAGTCAGCACTAAAAAAATTAAAAGCACTACACCCTCACAAACTCCCCTTGAGTACCTTGTTCCCCATTGGCCCTTTTTTTCAATTATAAAGGAATTCCCAATACTATTCTAGCATGTCCAAAGGTCAGTTGTCAGTCTCCTCTCCACTCCAGCTGGTGAATCTGGGAATCTTGAGGCAATGTTACAACTGCCTCATGTACACAAACAACCCTCTCCTCCCAACAAATTCCAACACATGTGAGAGATGCAACCATATAGCCAAACTGGAGGCTAAGCTCTCAACTCAGTACTGGCGCAACCAGTCAGTAGGCGCAACCAGTCAGTAGGAGAAGGAAACCACACTCACTAAAATTCCAGTCTCTCATAGACCTACCACGACAGCAAACCAAACGCACAAAAGCATACTCTGAGGCTCTAAATAAAAATCTGCCCAAGCTGCAGAGACTTCCAAAGCAGACACCCAAGCAACCGCTCCAACAAAACACGTGCAACACTTGGCTCACAAAGCCAGTGTGTCGAACAGTCACAGCCCTTAAGGCTAAACGCACCTGATACACTTGTAATAGGTGACTTTATCGTCAGGCACACTGACTTCCTGCTCACCAGGCTGAACAAGAAGGTCGGTGAGCTGCCTGTCGGGCGCTAGGATCCTCCACATAACACAAGCACTCAGGTCACTCCAAGGCAAGTACAAATATGACTCACTGTCCGTGCTGGTGTGAATGACCTGAGACGTACCTCCCTGGACTTGCATGAAAAGAGACATAGAGGAGCTCTCTGAGCATGTAGCCCAGGCTGGTATGACCCTGACCTTGAGTAGCATCTTACCCTCACCAATTTCAACAATTGACTTAAGTATTGGTGTCATTAAAGGGGATCCAATGCCTGTCAGCCTGGGATGACCTGCTCGACCAGCCATGATGCTTCGCTAGGGAAGGCTTGCAACTGTCACCCCTGGGCTTTCGGATATTGGCAAAGGCTCTTGCTACCCCCATAGTGCCTTTTTTAGGCAAGGCTCAAAAGACAAACACACCTCCATAGGTATCACAAGGGATAAGAAACTGAGTAATGCTACTCAACGCCAGAAGTCTAAACCTCAAGATGCATGCACTCTAAACTCTCCTTAGCATGGAGAACATCAATATCTGTGCAGTAACAGAAACCTGGTTCAAGGCTCCCAAGAGAACCCCAGCACTACCAGGTTATATCTCATACCATGCTTTTCGGCCCCAAAACTTGGACCGAACCACAAAAGGAGGGAGAGTATCAATATTCGTCAGATACCCACACCTCCAGGTTGGTGGCACAGCACGAAGCATCGGAGACTATCATGTGCAAGTAACGGTGGGTAAACTTGCCTTCCAGTTTGTAGCCTGCTACAGACCACCCTCCCAAACCCAGGAACCCCACTCTGCCTTCCTGAGAACACTGGAAAAATATGAAGGTCTCTCCAAACACCATTATATTGGGCGACTTCAACTACCCAAACATAGACTGGGAGCATTACTCTAGCTCCAACACCCTAGCCCAAAGGTTCCTAGAATTTATAAACTCTTTAATGCTATGGAACAGCTTGTTACCACTCCCACAAGAGGGGAAAACCTACTGGACCTGATCACCAACATGGGGACTCTATGCTCCAGACCAGAAGTGTATCCCTCACTGGTAAGATCAGACCATAAACTAATCTCACTGGATATTCACATCCCGAGCCCACCCCCTGCCCAGAAAACCAGTGAAAAACTTCTCTAAAGCAAATTTCACACTCCTCAAAACCGAGGTGGAATCCTTCAAAGCCCCCGGGCCTGTGGAAAATACGGCCCAGACTGCAGAATCCTTTATAAACGCATTCTGTGAACACCTTCAGGAATGCATGGATCATGCAATCCTAAATAAAACCAAGACCTAATCCTCCAAAGGCAGACTTCCTGTCTGGTGGACCCCAGCCATAAACAAAACTGTACAATAGAAGGAGGAAGCCACTACATGATAGAGCAAAATCCCAAAAAGGGAAGGCATCTCTGAATAGTATTAGCAAAAAACTACGGGCAGTCATAAAATCGTCTAAGGCCAGCTTCGAGAGAAAAATTGCACAGGACACTAAGGATAATCACAGGGCTTTCTTTAGTTATGTTGGGAACCTGGGTGGGAATTCCCAGATATGCTCAGAATTAGTCCAAAATGACAAAAAAATACACCGAACCCACAGACATTGCCAACATCCTAGCTGACAGGTTCAGTGCAAACCCCCCCCCCCCAAAGGGCAAATATCTATCCCAGCAGAGTGATGCCCCCCTGACATCTCAGATGCTCAGGTAAGAGCTGCCCTCTCCAAAGCAAAAAACACAGCATCAATGGGACCAGATAGTGTCCCGGGCTGCGTCCTACATGAACTCCAAGAAGAGCTAAACCCAAACCTAAACCTACTGTTCAATCTCAGCCTTACTACAGGAGATGTACCCAAACACTGGCGTACAGCAACAGTGGTCCCTCCCCACAAAGGTGGTGCCTCAATGTATCCTGGAAACTATCGCCCCATAAGCTTGACTAGCTTGGTCTGCAAAGCTATGGAAAGGATCATCATGGACCTCATAAAGATATTGGGGACCTACAGACACTGGATCCTACCCAGTTCGGCTTTAAGGGCAGATCCTGCCTCTTAAACCTGGTCGATTTGGCCATTGACTAAGGGAAGGTGGTCCACACAACCTACCACTCGGGCATTATAGATAAGCTCACCAGCTTAAATATAAACCCTTGTGTCACTAGATGGGTTGCAAACTGGCTCAGGGACAGAACCCACATGGTTAGAATTGCTGGAACCATGTCAGACTCCAAACCAGTTAAAAGTGGCGTCCCACAAGGCTCAGTCCTGGGACCTCTCTTGTTTGGTATATTTTTCTGAGGTACAGGCCAACACGGAAGGACTGTGGCTGACCAAGTTTGCAGATGACTGCAAACTGGGTGCCATAATAGTCTCCAGCCTACACAAGCATCCTCCAAAAGGGCCTCATAGAAACAGACAACTGGTGCCAGAGCCATGGCCTCAAGCTAAATGCCAAAAAGTGTATAGTCATCCCCTTTGGCAAAAACAAAGTGCCCACAAATTACCACATAGGTGGTAATCCATTAAGTACAGAAGAAGTAATTGGGGACCCAAGTTGATAGCAATCTCTCATTTGACAACCACGTGGCCAAAACATTTTATATAGCCCGAACATTTTATATAGCCCACCTAATCATGAAGGGATTCACGTCTATATCAGGGGAGGTCGTGCCTCTTTACTCATGCCTAATCAGGCCCATAATTGAGTACAATGCCCCTTTTGGGATGTACCTTGCCAGACACCTGCAGCAACTGGAAAGACTCCAAAAGTATCTCACCAAGAGGATCAAAGGACTCAAACAGATGCCATATGCTGCCCGGTTAAAGAAACTCCAGCTCTAATCAGTGGCATACCGCCTGCTCGGGGGTGATCTGTGCCTGACATATAAAGCCATGTCCAACCCGGAATTAATGGACATGCTGCACCTCAGAAAATCTTAATCCCATCGAGCTATGCACTCGAGACTTGAACCTCAGCACTGAAATAAATAGGACATGCTGGAGGGACAGATTCATAACCCATAGGCTCCTTTCACTCTGGAATAAAATCCCAGTCCAGGTTAGGCAGAGTCCCTCATTTCCCCTCCAAGAGGAATCTGGAGTGGATGGGAGATCGTAGGTTTACCCCTGGTATCACTTCTGTGTCACTGTTAGACAGAGGCACAGTATACGAACCTCCAAAGGGCATAGCAAAATTAATTTAAAATGGGTGGCGAAAGCCAAACGCACTCTGGCTAGGCTTATAAATGCCCTAGGGCAGATAGCCTAGTATGAACCTATGAACCTATAAGACTTCTAGGAGGCTGAATGATAGGATATTTAGTCACCTGTGGGATTTGAAGAACTTGAATTTACAGAATGCTCTGGCAAAGCATGTTGCTGGGCATAATACGCATAGCTTTAGCTTAATGGTTTTACAGCTTTTTACTAAGAATGTAAGGGGGTATAATTTTAAATAACCACCTTGAGTCTGTGGAATTAAAATGGATGTTTAGGCTACGTGCTCACATTTATCCTGGATTAAATAACTGAGCATAAAACCTGCACTAGAGGCACGGCTCCTCCTTAACTAAGTAGGTAGTTTTTGATGCCTTGCACGTTAATGTTTTAAAGTCTTAAGTGATTTTAATTTACACCTATTTTGTCTTAATGGGCAGGATATGCCATTATTTAAACGGAGTGGTTTGTCTTGTTTCTTGAGATTTGATGAAGCTTGATTTCAAGTGAAAGCACTGATCCTGTTTATAGGTCTAATAAACTGGATTTTAGAGCCTTGGTGGTCCTACCTTGTTGTTTTTTACCTGATTACATTTTGTCTTCTGGCGAGAGCCGCGGTGGTACAGCGGTAGCATTGCCTCACAGCAAGAGGTTCTCCTGTTCGATTCTCTGCTGGAGTGCCTTCTGTGTGGAGTCTGCATGTCCTCCCCGCGGTAGGGTGACCTCCGAAAGACGTGTGAATAGGCGTACCTTCGCTGAAGGTTTGGCATTGGGCTGGCAACTCAGCACCATAAAGACTGCTGGTCATTAGCGGACCGGAGTTCTGTTGCTGCCCCTTCTTCCATGATGTAAAGTAGTCAGGGGTATAAAACATGCAGCAGACTCAATTACATCAGTCTCTTGCCATGCGGTGCCCGAAGCAGAAGCAGTTCGAAAGTGCCGGTCGGCCGACTCCGCTTTATTAGACTTCGGTTCTGAAACTCAAACTTCAGAAGTACTATTGCATGTTAAACCTCCGGTCAAGCCTCCCTTAGAACCCTGGGACTTGACTCTGGCACTTCAGTCTTTAACAGGTTTTTCCTTCGAACCCTTTGATTTATGAGATTTGAAATATGTCATGGAAAACCATACTTCTAGTAGCACTAACTCAGCGAGAAGAGTATCTGAGCTGCAGGCCTAGAGTGTCAAGAGTCCTTACTTTATCTTCCACATGGATAGTGTCCCTTTGTACTGACCCTTCTTTCTTGCCCAAGGTCATTTCTGGCTTTTCCATTAACCACTCTTGACCTGCCAGTTTTCTTCCCTCTGCATTCTAATGGGAGTACCTTTTGCACACCCTTGATGTGCATCTGCAGCTTTATTTGGACAGGATTAAATCTTTCAGGAAAACAGATAAATTGTTTGTGGCCTTTGCAGGACCCAGATTGGGTAAACCTGTTTCCAAAGTGACTTTATCCTCTTGGCTTGCAAACGTCATTAGCTTTGGCTTGCAAACGTCATTACCTTATCTACAAACAGAATAAGCTGTCCTTATCTTCCAGAATAAAGGCTCGTTCTACCAGCTCTATGGCTACTTCTGTAGCTTTTCATTCCAGTGCCTCTGGATGATGTATGTGCAACAGCCACTTGGGCAAGACCTCCTACCTTTTATATCTCATTACAAATTGGATTTGACCTCCAGGGGACGAGCATCTTTTGGTTATATGGTGCTCAGGAATATCCTTCTTTAGGGCCACCCAGGACTCTAGTAGCTGGGGACTCTGTCCTAACTGTAATGAAAGAACAAATATTTACAACTTCAGATAAAGAAGTTGTTACCATAACGTTCTTATCTGTTGTAGATCCTTGTTCATTCACTACTTCCTGCCCTCCTTCCCCCTGCCTGGACTCAACTCCTGGTTAGGGTATTTGCTCAGAGCCTCCTTTTCTATTACTACATCTTTTGTCTAGGGCGGGCAAACTCAACTCGTAGAGGAGCATTATGGGTAGCTCTTAGCTGTGAGTTTTTGACTTGTGCAAGCTGCGAAACTGCCGTATCTGTTCCGAGGACGGAGCGAGGTCCTGACTAATGAAATGAACAAAAATCTACAACACAGATGGGACGTTATGGTGAGACGCAACTTTTTTTCTCTACCTTGGATTTGAGCCATAGACCATCAGACCCTTGTGTCGAAATATGTTCTGGCATTGCTTTCCCAAGCTTTTTTGGCTGGTATCAGAGAGACCAGATTCTCCAACCAAGGCTAAGCTTGCATCTGTCTGCATCAGCCCAGGTGCTTAGACATTGTATTAAATGCAGTTATGACACATCTGAGGTTTCTGCAAAATCAGCTTTGGGTTCTGTCCTAAGGAGGTACTCATGATTGACTCCAGCCTTTGCCTGATATCCAGGCTAAAGTTATGATACGAGTGTTCAATCTCGCAGTTTGTTCTTGCACCTGGGTTCGGAGCCGATCCTCGGCTCCGTGTCGGCCGCTTGGCAAAGCTCTGCATCGAGAAGAAGCTAGAGACCAACCTCTCCCACAATCCCCCTCTGCCTTTACCTCTGATCTAGTTTGCCGCTGCAACATTCGCATCATTTTTGATGAGCTCAGACCACCTGAAAGCTAAGATTACTTTTATCTAATATTTTTGGATAATTTTTCTTCTAGTTTATCTTAAAGTTGTTTGTGTGTGTGTAGTGAGTCGAGGGCTTTCTTTGAGTACGTATATAATTTTATATACTTATATTAAGTTAGTTCCCTCGGGGCCTACCCCACCCTTTAAACTTATATATCCTAAGACTTCTGGATTTGTCTAACTACTGGATTTGACTGATATTACTGGATTGACTTTATTATTGGCTATTACTGTACAAGACTGTACACTATTTATTTACTTTTTGGATTTGACTTTAGTGTTACCATGTCTGAAAAAGCTAAATCAGGCTTCAAACGGTGCCAATGTGGACAGAAAATGTCTCACAGACTATCATAGTTCCTGCGTCTACTGTCTTGGCCCTCTCCATCTGCAAGAAGACTGCTCCATCTGTCATTCTTTCAGTGGAAGGGTCATGACAGATAGGCGCAGGAAACTTATGGATAGAGGCCTTTTGAAGCCTGCATTCCAAGAGGCTCTGGATGCATCGGACCAGACATCTAAATCCTCGAAGGAATCCAATACGTCTGAGCCCATGTCATTGGCTCCGAGCTCTTCATTTAAAGTTCGCTCACCGGTTCCACAGACCTCTGAGCCGAGTGAACTTTTGTCGTTACAGAGCCTCGAGTCTTGGAACCGGTGATGGAGCTTCCACCTCCTGTGCTCTTGAGATCGGCTCCGTCTTCGATTCCTTCGACGTGTTCTTCTAGGCCCCTCTCCGACACAGATGTAGGCCGCGTGGTGCAGAAATTAATGGAGAATACAGCCTTGTCCAAACTCATCTCTCTCCTCCCAGTTGGTGTCGAGACTCTAAGGCCTTCCCTTATCTCCATCTGTTCCTCCTCCGAGGCCTATTCAGTCTTTGGAGCCGGGAGAGGCTGATCTGATTGTGGAGCCCTCAGTGCCGGAACCGTCCTTCTCTCGGTTGGCACCGTTCACCTCGACTGACGGACCCATTGCCGGAATCGCGGAGCCGAAGATCCATCCTTGGCTTGGGGACCGAGAGTCGAACCGACGTTTCGGTTCCGACTCTCCCTCTCGGAGCCTCGGCTCGGATCGACTCTGCTCCGTCCTCGGGATCGATGCCCTCGGACACTGTCTCGGGGATTACTCCGCTTTCTTCGGATCCGAGGGATTCCTCTACTCGGGACCCGGGAGCCTTCGACCTCATGAGGAAGGTGTTGTTGACTCGGGCAACCACTTCAGCAGAAACAGCTTCTCCTTCCCATAAGTGTCCGTTATCCTCCTCTGCACCCACGGCTACATCAAAGCGTCGAGCACCGGTGTCTCAGCCGCCCCCTCTTCCTCTGAGGCTTCATCGGATGCCCCCCCCCAAGGAAGTTCCGAGGAAAAGGTTGTGTAAGAGGAGACACTTGGATTCTCCACAAGAATCCTTGACATCTGACAGACTTAAATGAGTCAGAAGGGTCCCCGAAATCACCCTCAGAGGATGTCTTTTTCTGACATCCTGGAGATCCTAAAACAGAGAGGTGATTGGCAAGCCCTACCCCCTTCTGAGGATGTCAGTCTTGCTGAAGGTATTCGGTGCTCGCCCTTCATCCTCCTGGGTCACTCCACCCTTCGATGAGTTGATGGAACTGATTGCTCGAAGGGCGTGTGAGACACCTGACACAGTGGAGCCAGTCCCTAGAAAGCCTAATAAATATATTACTGCCCCTCAAGACAAGGCTTATCTCACAAAGGGAGTTCCAGTGGACGCTATGGTGGTGGCAGCGCCCACTAAAAAGGAGATGTCTGAATCTTCCTCATCTGTCCATCTGCCTAACAGATTCTAGGACTATGGACAGGTATGGGAAGCGCATTTTTAGTTCAGCGGCTTTTTCCATGCGATCCCTTTACTATTTGACCCATTTCACACTGTTACAGAGGGATCTAATCAAAGAGTTGGGAGATGCCCTCCAGGGTACTACAGATGCTGCTGTCTCGGAGAAAGTTACAGCACAACTCAATACCCTTACATCTATTGTGAACTCATCCATGAGGCTCATTTTCATATGCAGCCGAAGGATCAAGTAGGGCTGCAGCTTCAGCGATTGCTCTTCGTAGACAATCCTGGATGCGCTTATGTTCCTTTGCGGAAGCCTTCAAGTCTTCCTTTAACGCCCCATTTGACGGTGCCACACTCTTTGGCCCAAAAGTAAAGGAGACCCTTACCCGGTGTGAGCAAGCGGGAAAGACTGTCTGCTGTCTGAGTCCGTTTTTCCACCCCATCCAGACCGTACCCCAAAGGGCAACGTGGTGGAAAAATGTAGTTTGAAAACCCCAAGGCTCTTTCCCAGGCACAAAGGGTGATGCCCCCTCTAGAGGCAGAGGAGGGGGCAGAGGTGGAAGATGTCACCCTGGCGGCAGAGGGGGTCCGCAAAACCATGGTGACAGGGATACACTCCCTGGGAAACCTTTCCAGCACTCCTGAGAGGAGGCCCGACTGTCCTGCTCTGGAGGCAGTCTGGGGTCGCTTAACTTTATACCCTCAGGCCTGGCAAAGTCTTGCATCAGACAATTGGGTAAAAAGCATTGTTACCAGAGGTTACAGAATTCCTTTCCTATTGCCCCCATTTCCGCAGAAAAGACTCCCAGATGTACCACTCCATCTGCGAGACCCTGCAGCTATAGAAGTTTCAAAGCTGCTAGAAAAGTCATCCAACCAGTCCCGGCGGACCAAAGAGGATTCGGAACTTACTCAAGGTTCTTTTTAGTTCCAAAAAAGACAGGGGACTGGAGGCCAATTCTGGACCTAAGCAAACTCAATAACTTCGTCAAAGAAAAGTTCCGGATGGTCACGCTTCAATCGATCCTTCCATTCTTACAGAAGGACGACTGGATGTGCTCAATAGATCTAAAGGACACGTACTACCACATCAAAATGGCCAGGGCATCCTGGGGTCACTTGCACTTCCGGCTGGGAGCCAGTCACTTTCAGTTTCGAGCCCTGCCCTTTGGTCTGACCTCAGCCCCCAGGGTTTTCACCAAATGTATGGCAGTGGTAGCGTCTCACTTGAGACGCCTAGGATTCCAGGTGTTTCCGTATCTGGACGACTGGCTCCTTTCTGCCACCACCGAGCGTCGACTGATTCAGGCCAGGGATTACACACTACAACTCTGTTCATCTCAGAATTTCCGTAAATTTCGAAAAATCTGTATTACAGCCATCACAGCATATCTCATTCATAGGAGCAGAATTGGATACGCGTTGCTTAATTCTAAGACTTCCTCCAGAAAGAATAGCCTCACTACAAAACCATATATCTCTTCTCCTGTTGTCCAAAAAATCCCGAGCAAAACTGGTTCTGAAGGTTTTGGGTCTCATGGCAGCTTCCCTCATTGCGATACCCTTGGGAAGACTGCACATGAGAGTTCTTCAATGGCTACTGTTTGCACAATGGTCGTTCCAACAGTTACCCCTGACACACTAAATTCACATCACGAACATCTGCAAATCGCACCTGTCTTGGTGGCTTCAGACTTGCAATCTCTCCGGCGGCCGACCATTTGTGCTAACCACGCCTACAGCTACGGTGACCATGGATGCTTCCCTGATAGGGTGGGGGGGGGGGCATCTTTCAGGGACAGACAGTCCAAGGCGAATGGACCAAATTGGAGTACAATCTGCACATCAGTGTTCTAGAGATGAGGGCAGTGTTTCTAGCGTTGCAACACTTTTCTCCCCTTCTTCCTCTAGGGACCATTGCAGTTCAGTCGGACAACATGTCCGTAGTCTGGTACATAAACAAACAAGGAGGAACCAAATCTTAACTATGCAGAGAGGCCATGAGAATTTGGCAATGGGCAGAGTCCACGGGTCGCTTTCTGATAGCAACGCATATCCCGGGGTTATCAAACGTCATAGCGGACAGGTTGAGCAGAGCCATCCTGTTACCTCACGAGTGGTCCCTCAAACGAACAATTGCGGAAAAAATTTTTTGCAAGTGGGGCCAGCCTTGCTGCGATCTGTTTGCGTCTCCAATGAACGCCAAATGCAGAAGCTATTTTGCCCTATTACCCCCTCCAGGGGAAGTCCCCAGGGACGCTCTGGTTCACGATTGGCCCCCGGGCCTCCTGTACGCCTTTCCTCCTATTCCTCTGATTGCAAAATTTCTACAGAAAGCCAACAACCTGGAGAAGACAATAATCCTCATTGCCCCATTCTGGCCTCGTCAAATTAGGTTTCCCTTCAAGCACACCAAATTCGGGAACCCTGGATCCTGGACCCAGAGCCGGATCTACTGACCCACTCGTCAGGGGCTCCCCACCCTTCGCTTCTCTCCCTCAGACTAGCAGCTTGGCTGCTCCGCTTCCCTTCTTAGCCAGGTCTGATCTTCTTTCCCCTGCAGTTCAAAATATTCTAGTGGCTTCTCATAAGGCTTCCACTACAAAGATTTACACTAGTAAGTGGAAGCGTTTTGTACACTGGGCAACTACACAACATTTGGATCCTGTAATAGCCCCACTAAACAGAGTCTTGGAGTTTCTATCCATACTATTCCACCAAGGAGCTTCTCCTGCCACTTTGAGAGTTCAATTGGCTGCCATTTCAAACTTTCATGTGGGAGAAAATGGGGCGCCTATTATGGCTCATAGACTTTGTAAGGCCTTTCTAAAAGGGTCTTTCCATATCAGGCCACCAGTTAGGATTCCTACATCACCTTGGAATTTGAACCTTCTATTATCACAGCTAATGCTACCACCCTTTTAACCAGCCTCTTCCTGTTCTTTGAAGTTTTTGTCATGGAAAGCCCTTTTTCTGGTAGATATCACATCAGCCAGACTGGTATCGGAACTTCAAGCTCTTTCCGTTAAACACCCATATTTGATCTTTCACCCTGATAGAGTATCTCTTTGCACTAATCCATCCTTTCTTCCCAAAGTTTGCTCCGTCAATAACATTAATCAGTCCATTGAGCTCCCCACATTTTTCAAGAACCATTCCAATAAGTTGAAATATATGTTACACAAGTTGGATGTTCATAGACAACTCAGGTTTTACTTGGATAGAACAAAGGATCACAGAAAAACAGATCAGCTCTTTATAGCCTTTGCAGACAGCAGAAAGGGCATGGCAGTTACGAAACGAACCCTTTCCAAATGGCTTTCCGATTGTATTATTTTTGTTTATACTGCTTCTGAGCAGAGCTTACCTGTCAAGCCCAAAGGGCATTCTACAAGATCAATATCTACATCCATGGCTCATGCGGCCCGCTTACCATTGGACACTATTTGTGCGGCTGCCACTTGGTCTAAACCACATACATTCATTACTAATTACAAAGTAGATGGGGTTTCCAGGGACAGGGCAACCTTTGGTTCCACTGTGCTCGGGAACGTTCTTCGTGAGTTCCTCAGGAACGCGGAGCTAGGGACGCTACCCAGGTGTAAGAACAAACTGCGAGATTGCACACTCTCACATATAGAAGTTATTTCCTTACCATAACGTTCCATATGGAGTGTTCATCTCTCCTTTGTTCTTACATTCCCACCCTCGGGAAGAACGTCCAGTTTAGGTGTCTGGTTTGGTTCTCCCGCTTCTGCTTTTGTTCAGTTGTTACGGCTGTGTTTCAGCTATGCTTAGCATGTATGTGTTATGTTCACTCCCGTTGGGTTCTGGTTTGTTTGCAAACTAGATCTGAGGTAAAGGCAGAGGGGGATTGTGGGAGATAGGTTGGTCTCGAGCTTCTTCTCGATGCAGAGCTTTGCCAAGCGGCCGACACGGAGCCGAGGATCGGCTCCGAACCCAGGTGTAAGAACAAAGACAAGATGCACACTCCACATGGAACGTTATGGTAAGGACAACTTCTATTTTGCACCACTGGACAATGATGCCCTCTGGTGCTGATGAAGCTGCCTTTTTCAAGTCCCCTACATGATGGAAGGAAACTTTAAGGAACTGAAACACAAGTCTCCAGTACTTTAAATACCACAGACACTACCTTTCCAAGATTTTGTTAGAAGGAAACTATGCAGTTCCCCTTCCCATAAGAAAGGGACTCTTAGACTAGGTCTTCCAGACTTCAGCAACCCTCCACTCAGACTACTTTTCAAGGCAGGCCAGGTAGTCTACCTGGCAAATATGTCAAACATTCCCCCTTCCCAGCATCCATCTTTTCCCTCTTGGGCAAATATCTCCACTGACGAGTGGGTTCTTTCTATTATCCAGAACGGCTGTTATATGGTATGGAAATCTCCCTCCTGTCATTGGCATTCCACAACCCTCCTCATCCAGATTAATCTGTTCCCTCAAATCCTAGAGGACTTGCTAAATCACGGAACCATTCAAGAAGTCCCACCACTTCAAAAAGAAAGAGGGTTTTACTAGGTGTTCCTAGTCCCCAGAAAAGATTGTCCTTTAAGACCAAGCTTGGATCTCTCGCATCTCAACCTTTTTCCTCAAAGTGCCAGCCTTTCATATGCTCATTCTGCAGACATTCCCTCTTCTACTTCCACAGGCCTTTCTTGTCTGTCTGGACATAAAGGATGCATACCATTCATCTGCAATGTGGGAAGGTTTTACACTTTTTTCTGATGCTCCCTCTCCTCAGTTCTGTGCTTTACCCTTTGTGCTCTACAGCACCAAGGATAGTCGCAAAACCTTTAGTTCCTGTCATTGCCTTCTGCAGGCTCCAAGGAATACTTCTATATCCTGATCTGGATGACCTGCTAATTCAGGCAGTCCATCCAGACACTAAGTGAAAACCTAGCCTTCACTGTGTCCCTTCTACAAGGCCTGGGGTTCACCATAACTGCAAGTCCTCTCTGAATCCTTCCCAGGATCATATTTTTGTAGGATACAGACTAAGGATAGATCCAGATGATGGCTGTCATACCTTCTCAAAAAGTGGAAACTCTGCTCAGTTTTACCATTTACTCCCCTTAACAGCCATCTCTGTTAGGGAGTATTTGCTTATACTAGGCTTCATGGCATCACCCATTCCCAAGGTACCCCTAGCCAGACTTCACATGCATAAAAATCCAGTGGTTTCTAAAAGCTCTTTGAAGCCAGCATGTCCATCCTCTTGCATGTGTACACATCAATGTAAAGGAACAGAGATCTGATTGTGGTACGAATTTCATTCCTCCCTATTCCCAGGAGCCCTGAAGTTACTTACAGGCAACACTACAGTTCTATGGTATGTGAACAAGCAGGGACACCAAGTCATACCTGCTTTGCAGGCTGGCCCTTCAATCCTGGGAGTTTGCACCTCAAGCGAAAGTCTCTTTAAAAGCAGTTTATATTCCTTCGGCTCAAAATGTGCTGGCAGACACACCACAAATGGATGCTTCACAGGGATATGTTCCTGGACATTGTCCACCAGTGGGGTACTCCTCAGACCTGTTTAGCTCCTCCATGAAAGTTTGTGCCAGTGCCCCAGACTCTCTGGTATGGAAGGGGATGTTTCTTTATGCATTCCTCCCTTCCCAAAGTCCTAATGAAAATGCAGTAGGACAAACCAGAAATCTTGCCGGGGGCTCCCTTTTGGCCAAGACTGCACTGGTTCCCTGTTTTGCATTTAGCTAAGGGCAGTCCACACTAGTTACCTCACAGGGTGGATCTTCTCACACAGTGTAAGGGATTGCTTATCCATCCACATCTCCTCTCCTAATCTAACTCTGTAGGTGATGGTGTTTGATCCCTTTCCTCACCTTTTTTTGTGAGGACCTGCTTTTCCTGCAGTAGGCCATGAAACGCAACGCTAGGAGATTCCATGTATCCAAATGGAAGAGGTTCTCGATCTGCTGTCTAAAAGACTTTAATCATTTTCAGTGGACATTCCAGTTCTTTGTGTGAGCTACTTAAGGCTGGGTTGGCCTACTCTTCTGTTAAAGCCCATGTGCCATTTCTGCAGGTCTGCCTTTATCTCCTCCTCTAGATAAGCAATTAAGCTCTTCCTAGAAGATGTCTTTAACATCAGATATCCCAGGAAACCTGTCCTCCCTCCCTGGGATCTAAATTTTGTTCTGGTAAAACTCACTCAGGCTCCCTTTGTTTTCCATGTACAAAATTATACAGAAGCGGACCCTGCTGCCTCAATCTTGTTAGTAACATGACATCTGCTTGAGTTTCTGAACTCAAAAGGACTTATGGCTTGCCAATCTTATTTTCCACAAGAACAGCGCATCTCTTCGTACTAACCCTTCATACCAAAGATGGTTATTGACTTGTCCCTAAACCAGTCCATTAATCTTTCCACTTTTTTTTCCTAACCCTAAAATCCCTAGTGAAAGGGTTGATAAGTTGTCAATCTCGCCTTCATTCTTGCTTGATGGGTTCGGAGCCGATCCTCTGCTCCGACTCGGCACTTGCTAAGCTCGAGAGTCACTTTTACCAGCTCGAGGCAGCCCCATATCCCATGATGCAAGGCGGTAAGTACCCAGATCTTGTTTGCCGCTTCGCTGATGAGGTCCTCCTTTTGCCAGCTCCTGGTAAGTGTTAGAGTTTAACTACTTTTTGCCCCTAAAATTTAATTTTCTTCACTTTTTTTCAGAATACCTTCTAATTTCTTTATTTTTAAGCCCTTTTTTGACTAAAATTATATTTCCTTCCCCTTTTAGTCAGGCCTTCATTCCCTCCCATCCCCCCCCCTGTCAGGGCGTGTGTGTGTGAGAGGTTAAGTTATATTTTGGGATAACTTGGTTGTCTGTTTGGGACTGTGTGGTTGTGTACTTTTTGTGTGCAACTATGTCCAAAGAAAGGGTCTCAGGCTTTAAGAAGTGTGACTCGTGCTGTCAGAAGATGTCTCTGACAGACGGTCACACTTGTTTATATTGCCTGGGACCTCTCCACCTGCAGGACTCCTGTGCAATTTGTCATTCCTTTAGCCAGAGAGTCCTGCAGGAGAGAAATAAATTGATTTTAAGGGGCCTTCTTAAACCGGAGGGCTCTCCGGCTAAGTCGGCTCCGAGCAAGACTTCTAAGTCTTCTAAGGCCCAGGCTTCTGTATCTAAGCCGGTGGCCTCGGCTCCGGCTGGAGCCGATCCTGTCTTGCAAAAATCTTCGGCACCGATGGCTATCGGTGCCGATACTGTTATGGTCACATCGGTGTCTGCTCTGACTGGCTCCGACCACCATGTGGCTCAGGCTTCGGTGTCTGCGCCGACCGGCGCCGACACCATTACTGTTACGGCTGTATCTGCTCCGGCTGGAGCTGATGCATCGAGACTTTCATTCGGAGCCGAAAAGTCCTCTGCTCCGTCTGGATCTATGGTTTCCTCTGCTCCGATGGTTCCGTCGAGGAAGAGGTCCAGGTCCCCTTCCTTGGAACCGATACTCTCTGCTCCGGCCTCACCTCTCCTCTCGGAGCGGAGCCATCGGAGCCGATCATCTAGGTCGTCCAGGCTTTCAGACCATGATTTAGAGAGGGTGGTAAGTAGATTATTGAAATCACAGGCACTGGCCCAGATGCTGCATAGTCAGTCTCAACAGACTACTATTAGTCCACACCCTCTTCAAGTTCCTCCTTCAACTCTACCTCAGAGTTTGGAGCTGGAGTCTTCGGGGATAGTTACTGCTATGGCTGAGGGGCGGATACCCCCCCTTCTGCACCCTCAGCATCTACTCCTCTCCTCCTCGAGACCTTCCTTGGAGGGATTCGGTGGTTCGGGCTTCCCTGGTCTCCTCCGAGGGGGTGAGTGGCATCGGACCCTTGTCCGACCCCGCTCTTCCCCTTGGAGCCTCGGCCTTGGTTAGCTCTGCTCCGACATCTGCCTTGGAGCCTTCCCTTTCGGTGGGCCCTGGAGTCCCGGTTTCTTCGGAACGGGTTCTCTCTGACCTCCCTGGGAGGGGGGCCTTCGAGGTGATGAGTGTGCTGGCCACTGGGCTCAGCCAGCAGTCCATTCCCTTAGCTCCTCCCTCTACTGTGCTTGTCGAGATCTCTTCCATCTCTCTTGCTCCGGGACCCAGAGATCCACCGCCTCAGGTTTCCCCACTGGGAATAACCCCCTCTTCAGAGGATTCTCCTGATCAGTCAGGAGATCCTCCGCGCAAGAGGACTTGTAAGAGGAAACACCTAGACTCCCCTGAGTATCACTTCAGATACCGACTTAGATGAGTCTGAGGGATCCCCAAGATCCCCCTCTGAGGATGTCTCCTTTTCAGACATCCTAGAACTCCTAAAACAGAGGGGAAACCTGGCCCTCCACAAATCCCTCTGAGGATGAGTCAGTATACCTAGAGGCGTTTGGATCTCGGCCCACCACCTCCTGGGTGTCTCCGCCTTTCGACCCCCTTATGGAAGTTATTGCTCGAAAGTCTTGGGCTGCTCCTGACTCTGTAGAGCCAGTTCCCAGGAGGCGGTCTAAATTTATTACTGCCCCTTCGGAAAAGCAATTCCTTACGAAAGGTGTCCCTGTTGATGCCATGGTGGTGGCTGCTGCCACTAAGAAGGAACTTGCAGATCCTTCCGTACCAGTCCATCCTCCTAACAAGGATTCTAGGACCATGGATAGGAATGGTAAGCGGATATTTTCTTCAGCGACCTTTGCTATGCGCTCGCTGAACTACTTATGTCACTTCACCAGACTCCAAAGGGACATCCTTAAGGAACTAGGTGAAGTAGTACAGGATCCTACGGCTGCAGGGGCTCAAGAGAAAATTGCTTCTCAGCTAGGAATCCTTAATTCTATAGCTAACTCCTCCATGCAACTGATATCATATGCAGCAGATGGAGCGAGTAGAGCTGCAGGTACAGGTGTGGCTCTTGAACGTCAATCCTGGATGCGGCTCTGTAATTTTGCAGATCCCTTTAAGGCGTCCTTCACAAACTCTCCCTTTGATGGGTCAGCTTTGTTTGGCCCTCAAGTGAAGGATACATTGACCAGGTGTGAACAGGCAATACTCTCTGCTGTAGGGGTCCGTTTTGCCACCCCTTCTAGACCTTACCCCAAAGGACAGAAGGGTGGAAAGATGTGGTTCCGCAAATCCCAAGGAGTCACGCCGGATACACGTGGTCAGTTTACCCCTAGAGGCAGAGGGGGTAATAACGGATGCCGCTCTAGAGGCAGAGGGGGTCCACAAAATCAGGGAAGCGGAGAGCCTCTTTCTGACAAGCCCTTCCAGCATCCCTGAGATGTTGCCAGACTGTCCATCCTTGGAGGCAGTCGGGGAAAGACTATCGCTGTACCCAGAAGCCTGGTGTTCCCTCACTCAAGACAGATGGGTACAGTCGATTATATCAGAGGGTTACAAAATTCCTTTCGAGGAAAGTCACTTCTCTCTCACAAATTCCCTTCCAGATGTACCACCCGGTCTAAGGGAAATTGCAGAGTTAGAAGTATTAAAGCTTCTACAAAAAAGAGCCATTCAGCCAGTTATAAAAGACCATTCAGAGCCCGGAATCTACTCAAGATTCTTTTTGGTCCCCAAAAAGACTGGAGACCAATATTGGATCTCAGCAGACAAGTCTGTGAGGAAGACAAGATTTCTAATGGTCACACTGCAGTCAATTTTGCCCTTCCTAGAGAAGGACAACTGGATGTGCTCAATAGATCTTCAGGACGCGTACTATCATATAAAAATTCAGACTCTCCAGAAGGTTTCTCCGCTTTCGGCTGGGGTCCAGTCATTTCCAATTCAGAGCCCTGCCCTTTGGTCTCACCACAGCCCCCAGGGTGTTCACCAAATGTATGGCAGTGGTCACGGCTCACCTGAGACGTCAAGGATTCCAGGTGTTTCCGTATCTCGACGACTGGCTCCTTTCAGCCACCACCAGGCATCAACTTCTTCAAGCCAGGGATTACACACTAAATCTCTGCACTCTGTTGGGAATTTCGATCAACTACGAAAAATCCTCCTTATTGCCCTGCCAGTCTATTACTTTCATAGGCGCAAGCTTAAACACTGTTCGGATGTCAGCAACCCTCACAGACCAAAGAATCTCAGATATGCAAAGTCACATGAGGGTCATCCTTGCCAGCAAAAAAGTGCAAGCCAGAATGGTTCTGAAGGTCCTGGGCCTCATGGCTGCGGCCATTACCCTTCTTCCCCTGGCCCGCTTCTACATGCGTCTGCTTCAGTGGATGTTCACTCAGTGGTCGTACCAACAACTTCCAATGCGTCACCAAATCCTGGTGACACAAATTTGCAAGAATCATCTTTCGTGGTGGATTACTTCTCCCCAGATTCACCAAGGCAGGCCCTTTGTACCCCCGGCCCCGGTAGCCACTGTCACTACGGACGCCTCCCTGATCGGGTGGGGGGGGTCATTATCAGGGCAGGATCGTTCATGGGACGTGGCAACCGTTCGAATACCACCTGCACATAAATGTCCTAGAGATGAGAGCAGTGCTTTTAACGTTGCAAGTCCTCAACGACTTTCTTCCCTTGGGAACAATTGCAGTTCACACAGACAACATGTCTGTAGTATGGTATATCAACAAACAGGGCGGAACCAAGTCCTACCCCTTGTGTTGAGAAGCTCTCAGACTTTGGCAATGGGCGATCTCCTCTCGTCGGTTTCTGGTAGCAATGCATATCCCTGGGAAAACCAACATTCTAGCGGACAGATTGAGCAGAGCTATTCTCATGCCTCACGAGTGGTCTCAAACAATCTATAGTGGAGGAGATTTTTCTAGAATGGGGCCGCCCATGTTGCGATCTTTTTGCTACTCCCCAAAACAGCAAATCCCAGACTTCTTTTCTCTCTCCCCACTTCCAGGCCATCCCCCCAGAGACGCTCTAACCCAGGATTGGCCCCAGGGACTTCTGTATGCCTTTCCTCCCTTTCCACTGATTCCACAAGTTCTCCAGAAAGCCACCGTTTTGAGAGCCAAAATGATTCTCATTGCTCCCTATTGGCCTCGACAAATTTGGTTTCCGTTCCTCCATAGTCACCTTTTGGTGCAGCCGTGGCATCTGGACCCAGTACCAGACCTGATTCACCAATCTGGTCAGCTGCACCAGTCTATCCCTTCTCTCAACCTCACAGCATGGTTGCTCCACTTCCTTCCTTAGCCAGGCTTCCTATGATCTCTAATCCTGTTAGGGATATCATAGTGGCTTCCCTAAAATCCTCTACTAGAAGGATTTATACCAGCAAATGGAAACGTTTTTCTTGTTGGGCTAAAGCTAAAAATATTGATCCCTTTACTGCTTCAGTTCAAGCAGTTTTGGATTTCTTAGTGGAAATTTTTCACGCGGGCTCTTCTTCCACAGTCAAAGGTCAGTTGGCTGCTATCTCGAACTTTCATGTCAGGTTCGCAGATCACAATATTATGTCCCACAGGCTTTGTAGAGCCGCCTTAAAAGGAATCGTTCTCCTGAAACCTCCAGTCAGGAGTCCTCCTCCTCAATGGGACCTAAATTTAGTGCTGACATCCTTGATTCTTCCTCCCTTCGAGCCAGCTGTTTCATGATGTCCTTCATGGATGCATCTGCAGTCATAACAAATGGGTTGTCCTGTCGTCAGGCAGCCCTTCGGTTGGCCGGATTCCAAAGTCTGGGTCCGGCTTTGGCTGATGTCGCACTTCACCCGACGTCATGTCTGCTGGTCTTCGGGTATAAAGGCATCAGCCGACGCCATTTTCCCCAGTCTTTCTTGCCGCGTGGCGCCCGAAGCAGAAGCTGTTAAAGTGCCGGTCGGTCAGATCCAGAGATTACTACTACCGAATACTACTTCGAAGACTTCTAAAAAGCTAAGTACCCCGTTGGGGACTCTTTCTTGCCTCAGCCGATGTCAGAAAAAGTCAATAACTGTTTAACTTGTGGGAAACAAACACCTCATAAAGATTTCCACTCTTACTGTCTGCCTTGCTTAGGCCCAGACCATGACGTAGCAGCCTGTTCGGCCTGTGCTTCCTTCAACCGACGAACGCTTAGGCGTCTGTCGGAGTTTGCTGAACAGTTTTTCGGCTCAGATTTTGCGTACATTATGCCGTCGGATCCTCAGACTACCCAAATTGTTAAACGCAAAAAAAGACCGACACTTGCGGTCCGCGGTTTCGGCCGAAACCATGGCTAAGCAAGCCGCGAGTGTCTCTGTTTCGGCCGAAACCGAGAAAGCCGGTCAATCTTCAGCCGAATCCATGACTACTACTGAGGCTCCTGCTACCTTAGTTGAATCTGCCTCAGAAATTTTGCCTACAACTGTGGTTCCTAGTGATTTA
The DNA here is from genome assembly GCF_019279795.1 of Protopterus annectens. Taxonomy (NCBI): domain Eukaryota; kingdom Metazoa; phylum Chordata; order Ceratodontiformes; family Protopteridae; genus Protopterus; species Protopterus annectens. Next base: position 138,762,311 of record NC_056739.1, read on the forward strand.
TCAGACACCATCCCTTTGGATGTCTCTACCCCAGCACGTGGTGCTGCTAGGCCTCCTGCAGCCATGTCTATTAAGGCCTTTGCCAGGGCTAAAGCAGCCAAATCTGCTAAATCAGTGCCTGTTAAGCCCCCCTCACACAGGCCCACTTCAAGTTCACAAATGCTTACTCTGGCAGAAGATTTAATTTCCTTAATTAGGGGATCCCAATCTCACCCAGACAGGGCCTCTCAGCCCCCAGAAAAGAGACCTAGAGCAGAGCCCCTCTGATTCTGTGGATGACTCCGACATTACAGACCAGCCAGAGGCTCCTTTTTCTACTTATGAAGATTCCGATGCTGAAGAATCCATTCCAGCTGCCTCTCCACCAGAGGAATTTTCCTTTGGGGAAACCTTACATGCCATGAGAGAACAACTCCAATGGCAGGGACAAGATTTCTCAGATTCAAGAAAAAGGCTTGGGACTTTTCTGTACTTACCACAACATAGGCCCTTAGCTATACCTCCTGTACTGCCTGTTGTGGATGATGCATTTAATGATGTTTGCACTGCTCCTGATTCTTTACCTCCAGCCCCTGCCAAACCAGATAGATTTTACAGGGTGCCAGACACTCATCACCACCTATACAAGGCCCCACTTGCAGATCCCGAAACTATATCCCAGGGGCCTAAGGCAGTAGCCTCGACCACAGCTAAAAACCCTATTCCTTCTGAAAGGGAGTCCAGGTCCTTAGAGAGATGGGGGAAAAAAAGTTTACACCTCTGCTACTCTCTCAGCTAGAGCTTTAAACTGTCAGTTTCATATGATCCAATACCAAGAGTTTATGCTTGATCAGTTAACTAAAAAATTGTCCTCTGATGAATCCTTAGATAAGAAATATGTATTAGAAATGGTGAATAACATCCAACAGGTTAGTAACCATTCCTTAAAATATAGCTATGATGCACTGGAGGCTTCATTTAGATCAGCCATGACTGGCACAGTGATAAGGCATGCATGGTTGAAAGAACAGGTCTTACCGGATCATGTTAAAGCAAAGCTATTAGATGCCCCTATGGATAAGGCCAGTCTATTTGGTACACCTGCCCAGCAAGTAATGAAGAAAATGGAAGAAAAGGCAAAATCTGTACAAACAGTTAAAGATTTCTTACAGGTTCAGCCCCCAAGGTTTAGCAGGAACTGGCCTGCCAAAAATTGGTCCTTTCCTGACTCCACAAGATCCCAAAGGGGCAGGAATAGACGCTCTAGAGGCAGAAATCAATCCAGAGGAGGTGCCTACAGAGGACGACAGTGGCAAGGCAATAACCGAGGCACAGACACAACCACTGCAACAGGACAATCACAATGACTTGGCTCTGACACCGCCTACCAGGGAGCAAATAGCAGCACCTTTAGGCGGAAAGTTAGCCTTATTTTCAAAAATTGGCACTATATCACAAAGACAAGTGGATTTTGCAAACCATAGACCAAGGCTACCGGTTCCACTTCCACACCTTACCAGTAAAAAGAGGAATGCCAAACCTACCTCCAAATCAAAAAATAGAAGCTCTACAGCAGATAGCGGAATTAACAAAGATGAGAGCTGTGGAAAGAGTACCAATAACAGAACAGGGCAAAGGATTCTACTCCAGACTCTTCCTAGTGCCAAGAAAAGAGAAAAGTTGGAGACCTATTCTCGACCTGTCCGTCTTAAACACATACATCATTGTTCCGAAATTCAAAATGCTGACCCTACAGCAACTTCTTTCCATGCTGGGCAAGGAGTGTTGGCTGGTAACTCTAGATCTCAAGGAGGCATACCTGCACGTCCCCATTCGACCAAATTGCAGAAGATACCTCAGATTTCTTGCAGGATCAGAGCATTATCAATTCTCAGCATTGCCCTTTGGCTTATCGACTGCGCCCAGAGTATTCACAAAATGCCTGGCATCAGTAATCGCTCACTGCAGACTACAGGGAATCCAAATTTATCCATACCTGGACGACTGCCTGTTACAAGCGGACAACAAAAGCAAGCTGACAACAGATTTACAAAGGGTCATTTACTTGCTACAAGCCCTGGGATACACAGTCAATTTACAAAAGTCAAGGCTGATACCATCCCAAACAAGAACATTCTTGGGCGAATTGGACACAGTAAAACAAATGGCATTCCTAACTGCAGAAAAACAAAAAACTCCCTCTTTACTTCTTGGCATTAACAAAGCAGACCAAACTAACAGCAAGAAAAGTTCTGCAGGCCTTGGGCTTCATGGCATCATGCATAATCTTGGTCCCACATGCCAGACTGCATATGAGAAAGCTATAGTGGTACCTAAAGAATTTATGGTCTCAGCACAGGCACAGCTTAGAAACAGAAATCCCACTAATCCCATGCCTAAAACAGGAGTTCCTATGGTGGGCTCAAGCATGCCAGGCAAACCCAGGCTTACCCTTCCACAACTTTCGAGCAAGCCAGACCATCACAACGGACGCCTCAGACCTAGGATGGGGGGGCGCACATGCTGGAAAAATGCATACAAGGATTGTGGTTAAGACCAGCTGCACCTGCACATAAACCAAAAAGAAATGCTGGCAGTAAAACTGGCAATCCAAAAATTCAGACCATTCCTCCAAGAAGGCCATTTGATGATAAGGACAGACAACACCACAGTCATGTGGTACATCAACAAACAGGGAGGCACTCATTCATACCCCCTATGCAGAATGACTTTGGACCTTTGGAATCTGGCTCTCAGCTACAACATCCAGTTGCAGGCAATATTTGTGCCGGGAAAAGAACACCCTAGCAGACATGTTAAGCAGAACCACCCCGGATACTCACGAATGGATGTTACACCCGGACATCTTCAAGGCCATCGCAAAGAAATGGGGAATGCCACAAATAGATCTATTCGCTTCCCCACTCAATCACCAGCTCAAAATTCTGCACAAGGACATTCCACCCACTTGCATGGAAGGTGGACTCTCTATCCTTCAGCTGGAAAGGCCTGACGGCATATGCTTTTCCACCTCTTCCCTTGATGCACAAGGTACTACTGAAAATCAAAGAGGAACGTCCAAGGATAATCCTGATAGCTCCGAATTGGCCAAGACAACACTAGTACCCATTGCTGAGGAGCATGTCTCAGGAGAGAATGTGGTCAATACCCCTGATGCCTTTGATAACTCAGAACAACTACAACATCATGCATCCAAACCTAAAAACCTTGCAACTGACTGCCTGGAACATCACATAGCAGCAACTAACCCAGACCTTTCCCAAAGGGTTAAAGACATTATCCTTGAAGCCCGCAGACCTTCAACAAGAAGGAACTATGCAGGAAAATGGAAAAGGTTTGTCATTTGGAGTACTGAAAGAGGAAAAGATGTGTCGAACATAGATATTGCTAACATTCTGGAGTACTTGGCAGAGCTTCTACATACAGGCCTGTCCTATTCCTCCATCAAGATACATGCATCAGCTATTTCAGCAGAATACAGCTTCGATCCACCTGTCTTTTCGCATCCTCTACTCGGGCAGTTCCTCAGAGGGATCAAAAATGTAAAACCTCCTAGGAAACCACCATTGCCAGCATGGGACTTGAACTTTGTGCTAGAAAAGTTGACACTCCCTCCGTTTGAACCAGCAGCAACAGCAGATCTGCAACACCTGTCATGGAAAACTGCTTTCCTACTGGCAATTACCTCAGCAAGGAGGGTTTCGGAACTACAGGCCTTAATGGCAGTGCAACCCTTCCTAATCTTCCATCAAGATAGGGTGTCCATGAGAACTAATCCTACATTTATGCCTAAGGTGGTATCCAGAGTGTCTTTAAACCAGGCAATCCACCTACCTACCTTCTTTCCCAATCCACAAAACAGGGGGGAAAGACTGCTGCATACCTTGGATGTACATAGACAGTTACGCTACTACCTGGACAGAACCAAAAGTAACAGAAAAACTGACCAGCTTTTAGTAGCCTATGCAACAGGAAGGGAAGGAAAAGCAATTTCCAAACAGACAATCTCCAAATGGATAGGAAATTGCATAAGATTCTGTTACTCCTACCATGGAAAACCAATTCCACAGAACATAAGGCCTCATTCTACAAGGGCTACAGCCACTACCACAGCTTTCTTAAGAGGAGTGGCAACCAAGGACATTATTGAGGCGGCTACTTGGACCTCCGTGCATACATTTGCCAAGCATTATAATTTACCTCTATACTCTAGATCCCGAGCAGGGTTTGCCACTGCTGTACTGCAAAGGATCCTAACTACACCATCATTTTTCTTCCTCCACCCCTAGTTTGGCTATGGTATTCTACCCATTTGTTATGACTGCAGATGCATCCATGAAGGACATAGTACAGTTTTGTACCTACCATAAATGTAGATGTCCGAACTGGATAGCATCTGCAGTCAGGATTACCCACCCTCCTTCCCCTCTGTGGTACTCCTAGGGTATTTACCCTCCTAATAGCTAGCTGGGGGGGGGGGGGAGTCTCTTATGGTGTATTTGTTTGTATATATGTACATACATGCTTATTTTTTGTGTTTGCCTTCTACTTTTTTTGGAAACATTGGCATTTATCCAAAATTTAGCCTTCCAAGAGGGCAACTGGCATCTGGGGCAAGAAACGCTGAGGAAAATGGCATCGGCTGATGCCTTTATACTCTAAGACCAGCAGAGATGACGTTGGGTGAAGTGCGACATCAGCCGAAGCCGGACCCAGACTTTGGAATCTGGCCGACCGAAGGGCTGCCTGACGACAGGACAACCCATTTGTTATGACTGCAGATGCTATCCAGTTCGGACATCTACATTTATGGTAGGTACAAAACTGTACTTTCCCTGAAATTTCTTTCATAGAAAGCAGTCTTCCTGGTTGCTATTGCCTCAGCTAGGAGAGTGTCTGATCTTCATGCTCTCTGTTCGTCCCCCTTATTTGGTCTTCCACAAAGACAGGGTATCCTTGAGAACTAATCCGACCTTTTTGCCTAAGGTCGCCTCAGAGTAATTTGAATCAGTCTATTGACCTTCCTGTATTTTTCCCAAATTACTCAAACAGATCGGAACAAAAATTACATTATCTTGATGTTCATCGCCAACTCTGATATTATTTGGACAGAACAAAACAATTCAGGAAATCCGATCAGCTTTTTATTTCTTATGCTGATAACAAAAAAGGCCTTCCTGTATCAAAAGTGACCTTATCTAGATGGCTTTCTTCTGTCATTTCTGAAATCCATCAACTCGGGGGAAAACAGCTGTGCTCGAAACCTAAAGCGCATTCAACTAGAAGCTTAGCCACTTCCACAGCTTTTCAGGCTAGACTTCCGTTGGACACTATTTGTGCAGCAGCCACTTGGGCCACTCCTCATACCTTTGTTTCTCATTACAAATTGGATTTGGCTTCCAGGGATAGAGCCAGTTTTGGCTCTACAGTTCTCAAGAGTCTGTTCCATTGAGCCACCCAGGATAGAGGTGCTAGGGACGCGGTCCCATCAAGCAAGAATGAAGGCGAGATTGACAGCTTAACATTGAGAAGTTATGTACCTACCATAACGTTCCATGTTAGTTGTCTTCTCTCGCCTTCTTTCTTGCGACCCTCCCTCCTTCCCCCTGGCCTGGACAGACCTTTGTTTCTCCCTATATGGAAGAATACTTCTTAAGACCATATTGTTCTGGTCTTCCTAACCATCCTTCAGGTTTTTTCTGCCTTTCTTCCTTTTGGGAAGTTTTTTATGCTAGGTGTTATTGCCTATAGACAACAAACGAGATCTGGGTACTTACCGCCTTGCATCATGGGATATGGGGCTGCCTCGAGCTGGTAAAAGTGACACTCGAGCTTAGCAAAGTGCCGAGTCGGAGCTGAGGATCGGCTCCGAACCCATCAAGCAAGAAAGAAGGCGAGAGAAGACAACTAACATGGAACGTTATGGTAGGTACATAACTTCTCATTTTGTTCCTTGGATGTGCATAGACAACTGTTTATTTGGACAAAACTAAGCTTATTAGGAAATCTGAATAACTGCTTCCCTCCATCCCAGGGCACTGGGAAAACCTGCCTCCAAACATACTATTTCAACTTGGATTTCTAAAGTAATTTCATGAGTCTCCCATTGGAAGATGCACTCTACCTCTGAAGGGTCACTCCACTAGAGCAGTAGCCTCTTCAGGGGCTTTCTTCAAAGGTCTGGACACTGCATCTATTTTGGAAGCTGCCACATGGTCCTCTGTCCATACCTTCACCAAACATTGCAAACTGGATGCTGTTACCAGGTCCAGAGTAGGATTTGCTAGGGCAGTCCTTCATGAGTTCTTACAAATCTTGCGCCATCCTCCCTTTCCTTTCCATGAGCGTTAAGATTCTCCCAAAGGCTATGAATACTGCAACATAAGAATAGAAGGGCACAGAACGGTTGTAACCATAGATGTTTTCTTCCATGTTGCAGTATTCCATCCCTCCCTTTTACCCCCATGGTACTTGCATTTTATTGGATGATGTTGCATACCTCGTATCCTTGGACTGGTGTTCTGATTGGAGATTTCAGTTCTGAGAAGTATGTGCCAATATCACCTTTATGGGCTAGGTAGGCTGCTTAGCTATGTGCAACATTGCAAGTACCATGCAGTAGCAAAAGTCCTTTGTATATTGATGGCACGTTTGGGTTGCCTGGGCGTGGAATCCCAAAGGTTACGAATACTTCAACATGGAAGTAAGATGTCCTATGGTTATGGTAAGATCTTGCACTATTGTCTCCTGACCTTATCCCCTCATTTGAGGAGTTACTGAATTAAAGTATGTGGGTTATGTGGCCAACATCTGCGCCACCACCATCTTTTTAGAGTTTGGTGGTGTAGGCTGTTTAAAGGAAGAATGATAGTACTGTGTCTAAAACACTAGTTTAAAGCCTGCAGCCATTTTGAATGCTGTAGCAGGATGCTATAAGAGGGCCATGGAGTAGCTTTAAGGGAATGCTTTTTGAGCCAGGACATGGAAATAGAATTTAGTAGCTTAAAATAAAGACAGTTGAGCCTTCCTCTTCCCCCACTTTTTATGATCCAGCAGATGAGTGATTGCTTAGGACCTTGCATGGTGTTCTAATTGTGCTTGTGATTGCTACTACCAGAGATTGTGTGCAGAGAAATTGTTCCTAATAGATACTGCAGCTAGGTTCATGTAGTCTAATTTGGAGGCACTGTGTAAATCTGTGGTATACATGATGTATTTTTTCCCCCATTTTAGGAATTATGCTCGTGGGAATTGCAGATGGGGAGCAAATTGCCAATTCTCACATGAGAATGTGTCATTGTCGGCCCAGATCTGTAGAAATTTCCAGCGAGGCTACTGCTTCTATGGAGACCGGTGCAGGTAAGCACCAAGTTTTTCTTGCTGTTCTTTGTGGAGTGAACTTTAACTTGGGGGGGGGGGGGTTGCCACTTTAAATGTGGTCCAATACAGTAAAGTTGGACGGAAGAGAAGTGTTTGTATTTCTGTTGCTTGACCATTGCTCTAACGCTGTCACGTGTTAGTACTAGATTCATGCATTACTTTAGAAAATGTACACGAAATTGGCTTGAGTAAAGGAAAAAGGCATGCGAAATAATTACAAATACTTTAATGAAACTGAGCGCTTTCACTTGTTCACAGCAAGGTTTATCATAGGAAGTTATTGGCCTAAACTCTTGGCTAGGCTTATAAAGGACCTCAGGCCAATAGCCTAGGTTTAGACAAATCAGCATCTGATGCCCCTGTCCAGCAGGGACACTGGTGGAATCCAGTGATGTATTTTCCATTTCCCATTCAGTTGTCTAGGTTGTGCTTAAAAAGGGGTAAAGAGGTACTCTGATGTGCAGAGGAGTCTATTCCACAGATGGGGGGAGTCTCTGGGACACAAGTCTGTCCCGCCAACAAGTACTGTTTAAGCGACAGACCAGGTTAAGGCTGCGTGTGTGGGTTACTTGAGGGGAGCTTGTCTTGCAGATATCCAGGCATTCTTTAAAGTATTCAATTGTATTTATTACTGCTTGGTAGTAACTTGATTAAAGTGTAGCTATCATCCCAAGTCTTTTGAATTAAGCACTTGGGCTTCAGACCAGTTTTACATTAGGAAGGTTTGTGGCCTGCACTGTGGTGGCGGGACAGGTAGCTTACATCCTTCTAAGTTGGGAACTGTTGATTGAGGGCTCTGTGTCTGTTATTCTAAAAGTGTATTAGTTCTGGTTTAAGCACTTGGGCTTCAGGCCAGTTATTTTACATTAAGAAGGTTCGTGGTCTGCACTCTTGTGGGAGGAGAGGCTGGACTTTCCCTTCTGAGCTGGGAATTTCTGGTTAAAGGCTTAGTGCCTGCATATTTGAACTGTTTCTTACTGAAACTGATACACCTTGTTGCTGTAGCATAGACAAGATCCAGGCCTGCTGAATCTAGCTTTGTTTGTATGCTTGTTTGCTTATTTCCCTGAAATGCAAATTTCACCTAAAACGCGGCTTTTCAGCGCTTCTGTGGATCCCTAGTGATATCTGCATTGCTTACTGTACTTCCTTGTTTCACTTGAAAGTTACTGTTTGTCGTTTTTGCATTTAAGTTACCTGTAACACATTGCATTTAAGTTGCCTGGCACCTGCTCACTAAAGCAATTATACAAGTCAGCACTAAAAAATTAAAAGCAGTACACCCTCACAAACTCCCCTTGAGTACCTTGTTCCCCATTGGCCCTTTTCAATTATAAAGGAATTCCGAATACTATTCTAGCATGTCCAAAGGTCAGTTGTCAATCTCCTCTCCGGTCCAGCTGGTGATCTGGGAATCTTGAGGCAATGTTACAACTGCCTCATGTACACAAACAACCCTCTCCTCCTCCCAACAAATTCCAACACGTGAGAGATGCAACCATATAGCCAAACTGGAGGCTAAGCTCTCAACTGTCTCACATAGACCTACCACGACAACAAACCAAACACACAAAAACATACTTGGAGGCTCTAAATAAAAATCTGCCTAAGCAGCAGAGATCTCCAAAGCAGACACCCAAGCAACCGCTCCAACAAAACACGTGCAACACATAGCTCACAAAGCCAGTGTGCCGAACAGCCACAGCCCTTAAGGCTAAACAACACAGCTGATAGACTTGTAATAGGTGACTCTATCGTCAGGCACACTGACGTCCCGCTCACCAGGCTGAACAAGAAGGTCACGGTGAGCTGCCTGTCGGGTGCTAGGATTAGCCACATAACACAAGCACTCAGGTCACTCCAAGGCAAGTACAAATATTGTCCATGCTGGTGTGAATGACCTGAGACGTACCTCCCTGGACTACATGAAGAGAGAGGAGCTCTCTGAGCATGTAGCCCAGGCCGGTATGACCCTGACCTTGAGTAGCATCTTACCCTTACCAAGAATGATGCCACAATATGAAGACAAGATTATCAATTTCAACAATTGGCTTAAGTATTGGTGTCATTCAAAGGGGATCCAATGCCTGTCAGCCTGGGATGACATGCTCGACAAGCCACGATGCTTCACTAGGGACGGCTTGCACCTGTCACCCCTGGGCTTTCGGATATTGGCAAAGGCTCTTGCTACCCCCATAGTGCCTTTTTTAGGCAAAGCTCAAAAGACAAACCCACCTCCATAGGTATCACAACGGATGAGTAATTCTACTCGGCGCCAGAAGTCTAAACCTAAAGATGCACGCACTCGAAACTCTCCTTATAATGGAGAACATCGATATCTGTGCAGTAACAGAAACCTGGTTCAAGGCTCCCGAGAGCACCCCAGCACTACCAGGTTATACATCATACCATGCTTTTCGGCCCCAAAACTTGGACCGAACCACAAAAGGAGGGGGAGTATCAATATTCGTCAGATACCCACACCTCCAGGTTGGTGGCAATAGTACAAAGCATCAGAGACTATCCATGTGCAACTAACAGTGGGTAAAACTGCCTTCCAGTTTATAGCCTGCTACAGACCACCCTCCCAAACCCAGGAACCCCACTCTGGCTTCCTGAGAACACTAGAAAATATGAAGGTGTCTCCAAACACCATTATATTGGGCAACTTCAACTACCCAAACATAGACTGGGAGCATTACTCTAGCTCCAACACCCTAGCCGAAAGGTTCCTAGAATTTATAAACTCAAATGCTGTGGAACAACTTGTTACCACTCCTACAAGAGGGGAACAACTTGTTACCACTCCTACAAGAGGGGAAAACATACTGGACCTGATCATCACCAACATGGGGACTCTATGCTCCAGACCAGAAGTGTATCCCTCACTGGTAAGATCAGACCATAAACTAATCTCATTGGATATTCACATCCAGACCCCACCCCCTGCCCAGTGTATCCCTCACTGGTAAGATCAGACCATAAACTAATCTCATTGGATATTCACATCCAGACCCCACCCCCTGCCCAGAAAACCACAGTGAAAAACTTCTATAAAGCAAATTTCACACTCCTGAAAACCGAGGTGGAATCCTTCAAAGCCCCCGGGCCTGTGGAAAATACGGCCCAGACCGCAGAATCCTTTATAAACACATTCAGGAATGCATGGATCATGCAATCCCAAATAAAACCAAGACCCAATCCTCCAAAGGCAGAAGTCTTGTCTGGTGGACCCCAGCCATAAACAAACTATACAATAGAAGGAGGAAGCTACTACATGATGGAGCAAAATCCCAAAAAAGGAAGGCATCTCTGATCAGTATTCGCAAAAAAATTATGGGCACTCATAAAATCGTTTAAGGCCAGCTTAGAGAGAAAAATTGCACAGGACACTAAGGATAATCACAAGGCTTTCTTTAGTTATGTTAGGAATCTGGGTGGGAATTCCCAGATATGCTCAGAATTAGTCCAAAATGACAAAATACACTGAACCCACAGACACTACCAACATCCTAGCTGACAGGTTCAGAGCAAACCCCGCCCCCCCCCTCCCCACCAAAAGGGCAAATATCTATCCCATCAGAGTGCTGCCCCCCTGACATCTCAGATGCTCAGGTAAGAGCCGCCCTCTCCAGAGCAAGAAACACCGCATCAATGGGACCAGACGGTGTCCCGGGCTGCATCCTACATGATCTCCAAGAAGAGCTAAACCCAAACATAAAACTACTGATCTGAAGTAGGTACTTCATTTGTCAGCAACCTTTGGGTCTTGGATCCGATCTCCGATCTCAGATCCGAGCCGGCAAGTTATACATAGCTTTGAGATCTGAGCTCCTAGCTCCTCCCCTTACCCATAATACCCTGCCAACCCTGACTGACCTCCGGTCTAGTTTGCCGCTCTTAAAGAAGGCTACAAGATTCGTGAGCTCCTAGTTGGGTCAGATAAGTGCCTTGTATTTTCTGTAAAATCTTAAGAGTTGTAGTTAAAAAGTTTGTGTGTTTAGGTTCCCTTTTTTAGTCCTTTTCTAGTTTAATTTTAGTGTAATTCCTCCCCTTCCTTCGCTAGTGCGTAGTGTGTGAGTCGCTGTGTGTTTGGGGTCTTGTGTGAATGAGTTTCATTTTTAGTGTCATGTCGGAGGCCCCAAAGCCTATTTTTTCCAAATGCACAGAGTGTGGCCATAAGCTTTCACCGGCCGATGGCCACACTGTGTGTTCGGTGCCTTGGGGTTGAGCACCTCTCCTCTGGGTGTACTATCTACGCCGCGTTCAACCCCAGGGCACTGAAAGACCATAGGTTGAAGCTGATTCTGGCGGGACTTTTGCCCCCGGATTCGGCTCTGGCCTCCGGTACTCCCGTGGCACCACCCCAGTCCTCGGTGGCTGCCACTCCTGACCCCCTCCCCCTGACCAGGACTCAAACTTCCACTACGGCGTCAGAGGAGAAGGGAGGCCAGATGGGAGAAAAGGAGTGAAGCACCACAAGCGGTGGGCCGAGGCCTCTGCTTCGGCCCCCCCGGTTAAGCGGGCTTCTCCCTTCATGGCTTCTAGGTCCCCTCCTCCTCAGATCCGATCCCCGTGCTTCTCTCCGGGACCAGAGGAGGAGGCCCGACCTCTGTCTGTCATCGAGGTGGCACTCCTGGCCCGCCTTGGTGGCCTCGATCTACCTATAGCCTATCGGATGCGGACTTGGACCGGATGATGCAAAGGTTCATCCAGGCCCAGCTGCAGATGGGAGTGCTCCTGCATCTCCCCCCCCCCCCCTTCGGGGGGGAGCTCAACACCCTTTTTTGCCCAGATAGCTCCTTCTCCGACCCACTTCCCGGGTTCGGAGCCAGGCAGCATTGGAGCTGGGGGTGGGTCGGCACCGACAGTATTTGGTGCTTCGGCACCGATTTTTCCCTGGCTTCCATCACCTGGCCACAGGGACAGCTTGCTTCGATGTCAGGTCGTTCCCCTGGAACGAGACGTTATTGGTGAGTCCTCCTCGGACAGCCCCGCCGAGGAGGTTCCTCTTAAGCGAAAGTGTAAGGAGGCACGTGGACTCCCCCGAGTCCTTAACAGAAGATACGGACTTGGATGAAGGGGAAGGCTCCCCCAAGGTCACCCCCCGAGGATGTCTCCTTCAAAGACATCATGGAAATGCTCAGGATTGGGGGGGGGGTGGTCTGCCCCCAAGGCTTCCGATGAGTCCGTGTTCCTGGAGGCATTTGAAGCAGGCCAGTCTACCTTTTGGGTGTCCCCTCCGGCCGACCCCCTGGTGGACCCTACCACCAGAGCGTGGAAGAAGCCGGACACTGTGGAGCCAGTTCCCAAGCGCCCCGACAGGATTTTGAGCCCCCCCTCAGAGAGACTCCACTGGAGCAAGGGTCCCCCCATAGATGCCACGTTGGTGGCGGCGGCCACCAAGAGGGAATTGGCTCAGGAGAGCCCCTTGGTCCATCCACTGAGCAGAGTCCCACTCTATGAATTGCCCGGGGAAGTGGGTTTTTAGTTCAGCGACCTTCTCATTAAGGTCCCTGAACTATGACACACATTATTAGGATGCAGCGAGACCTTAGAGTACGTTGCCCCCCCCAACCCCCGGAGTTCATGTCGGTGGAGGACAAACAATTGTACTCAACTCGCATGGCCACTCTAAGATCTATTTCGAATACCTCTATGCGGCTTTTGTCCCATGCCACAGAGGGTGCCGCTAGAGCCAGCGGAGCAGGCCTAGTCATGAGACGCCAGGCCTGGCTCCATCATTGTGATTTCGCGGAACCCTTCAAGGCATCATTTGCGAAGGCATCATTTGCGAATGCCCCTTTTGATGGTTCTACCTTACTTGGCAAGACTGTTTGCGAGACTTTAGTCCAGAGCGAAAAGGATGGGAAGATGTCTGCCGTCGGAGTCCGCTTTTCTGCTTCCCAGAGTTCCTTCTCCAAGAACCAAAAGGGACAAAGATGTGGTTCCGGAAATTGCAACATTCCCAGCCTGCTCTGGACAACCAGTCCTTCCGTGGCAGAGGAGGACAGGGAGGACGCTGCCCTAGAGGCAGAGGGGGCCCGAACAATTTGTGGTCCAGAGAAACCTTCTCTGATCGACCCACGCAGACACCCTGAGGGGTTGCCCAACTGCTCCAGTCGGGGGGGGGGGGGTGTTTCTCAAGGAACCTGGCAGCTTGGGAGTCCATCACATCAGATCGCTGGGTGCTTCGTATCATATCCAGAGGTTACCAAATTCCCCTGTTCCATGTCCCCAAAGTAAGAAACCTCCCCGATATCCCACCCGATCAGAGGGAGGTAGCAGCTGCAGAGATCCAGCAGCTACTAGAAAAGAGCCATCCAACCCGTCCCCCCAGACCAGTTCAGATTGGGTTTTTACTCCAGGTTCTTTCTGGTGCCAAAAAAGACGGGGGACCTAAGGCCCATCCTCTACCTCTCCTGTTTGAACCTGTCAGTAACCAAAGAGAAATTCCAGATGGTCACTCTTCAATCCATCCTCCCCCTTTTGCAGGAGAATGACTGGATGTGCTCAATAGACCTTAAGGATGCGTACTACCACATCCTGATGGACAGACTATCCAGGAGTATTTTCATCGTGCATACAGCTGCAGTCATTACAGATGGGTTATCCTGCCGTCAGGCGGGTCCTCGGTCGGCCGAATTCCAAAGTCTAGGTCTGGCTTCGGTTGTCGTCGCTTCTTCCCTGACGTCAGTGCGGCAGGGGTATAAAAGAGGCAGCCGACACCATTTTCTCCGGTCTTTCTTGCCACGCGGTGCCCGAAGCAGAAGCAGTTCGCATGTGCCGGTCGGCCAGCTCCTGAGATTTACGAAAGTATTTCAGCCGAAGTCTTCTTTAAAGCTAAGTAACCCGTTGGGGAAACTTTTCTTGCCTCAGAGCGATGTCAGACAAAGTTAATTGCATTTCTTGTGGGAAGCAAATACCGCATAAGGATTTCTGTATACCTTGCTTAGGGCCAGACCACGACATCTCGGCCTGCCGTTTTTGTGCTAGGTTCAACAAGCGCACTATTAAGCGCCGGGCAGAGTTCGCCCTTCATTATTTTGGCAAAAAATTAAATCTGAAGTAGGAACTTCATTTGTCTGCAACCTTTGGGACACTGATCCGAGCTGGCAACTTACCACAGCATAGATCCGAGCTCCTAGCTTCTCCCTTTACCCATAATCCCCTGACAACCCTAACTGACCTCAGCTCTAGTTTGCCACGCTTCAAGCCTACAAGCTGGATTTCAAGCTCCTGGTAGTTCAGGGAATTTGTGAAATTTTTTTTTTGTACCTTCTCTTGTGTGATTGTGTAAGATTGTTTAGGTTCCCTCTTGTATATCTTTTTTTGTAAAATTTTTCCTCCCTACCCTCGCTGGTTCGTAGTGTGTTTGTAGGGGCCTAGTGAGTTTTTTTTTCTGTTCAACATGTCAGAGGCCCCTAAAGCCATCTTTTCAAAATGCACAGAGTGTGGCCATAAGCTTTCACCGGCGGATGGCCACACCTGGTGCGTTGGGTGCCTTGGGGTTGAACACCTCTCTGGGATGCACGATTTGTGCAGCGTTCAACCCCAGGGCACTTAAGGACCGGAGGTCGAAGCTGATCCTGGCGGTCCTTTTGCCCCTGGACTCTGGTGGCCGCTACCCAGCCCTCGGTGGTAGCCACCCCTGCCTCCCTCCGGTCGGGACTCAACCTTCCGTTTTGGCTCCGGAGGAGAGGGAGGCCAGAAAACCCAAAAGGAAGGAGAAGCACCATAAGCGGCAGGCCGAGGACTCTTCCTCTGCCCCACCAAGCGGGCTTCTCCATCCAGGGTTTCTGGATCGCCGCCTCCTCTGCTCCGGTCCCCTTGTTTTTCACCAGGACCTGGGGAGGAGCCGACCCGGTCCCTGTCGAGGTAATCGAGGCGTCACTCTAGGTCTGCCTCGGTGGCCTTGTCGAGGTCCACCTTCAGTATGTCGGATGCAGACATGGACCGGATGATGAGGAGGTTCATCCAGGCCCAGCTGCAGATGGGAGTGCTCTTGCCTCCCCCACCTCCGGGGGGGAGCTCAACCCCATTTTTTGCTCCAATTGCTCCTTCTCCGTCCCGTTTCCCAGGTTCGGAGCTGAGCCGCGTCGGATCCAGGGGTGTGTCTGAGCCAACAGTACTAGTTACTTTGGCTCTGACTGGTCCCTCGAGTTTGTCGGATCCGACCTCTCTGAGCCGTGGGCTGAGCTTTGGATCCGAGGGACTTTGTGACTTCGGCTCCGTCCCGGTCGGAGCACACTGGTCCTTCGGATCAGAGGGTCTCTGCCCCGGATCCGGTCCTCGCTTCAGATCAGAGTGGGAGCTGACTCTCGGAGCCTATCGAGAGTAGCTCCCCCTTGGCTTTCGCGGTGGTGAGGGCACTTGAGTGCATCCGGACCTCCGGTCATGGCTTCGGCTCCTCCCTGCACTCCCTCTCAGCTGGTCCTGGTCCGGGCTGCTATCACCCTGCCTTCGGCACAGCCTGCTTCCGTATCTCTGGGTGTTCCTGTGGAATGTGATATTGCTGGTGAATCTTCCTCTGACAGCCCCCCCGATGAGGTCCCTCACAAAGCCAAGTGTAAGAGGAGGCACATGGACTCCCCTGAGTCCCTTACCGAAGATACGGACTTAGATGAAGGGGAAGGCTCCCAAAGGTCACCCCCCCGAGGATGTCTCCTTTGGAGACATCATGGAAATGCTCAGGATTAGGGGAGGGTGGTCTGCCCCCAAGGCTTCCTCAGAGTCCATATTCCTAGAGGCGTTCGAAGCAGGGCAATCTACCTCTTGGGTGTCCCCTCCCTCTGACCCCCTGGTGGACCTCATTTCCACCAGGGCTTGGAAGGAGCCGGACATTGTAAAGCCAGTCCCCAAGTGCCCAGATAGGATCCTGAGTTCTCCTGCAGAAAGAACCCACTGGAGCAGAGGTCCCCCCGTGGATGCCATGTTGGTGGTGGCAGCGGCCGCCAAGAGAGCTGGCTCAGGAGAGCTCTGCGGTCCACCTGCCAAGTAAGGACTCTCGAGCGATGGACCGCCTGGGGAAGTGGGTCTTTAGTTCAGCAACCTTCTCCATGAGAGCGCTGAACTATGGCACACGTCATCCAGATGCAGCGGGATCTAATACAAGAATACGCTGTATCCCCCCCCCCCCCAGAGTCCATGTCGGAAGGAGACAAGCAACTGTACTCCTCCCGAATGTCTACTCTACGTTCAGTTTCCAGCACCTCTATGCGGCTCTTGTCACACGCCACTGAAGGAGCTGCTAGAGCCGGCCTGGTAATCGGGCGTCAGGCCTGGCTCCGACACTGACTTCTCGGATCCCTTTAAGGCGTCATTCGTGAATGCCCCCTTTGATGGTTCTGCACTTTTTGGCAAAACCGACACTAGTCTAGAGCGAGAAAGACGTTGTCTGCCATCTGAGTCCGCTTCTCTGCTCCCCAGAGGTCCTTTTCTAAGAACCAAAAGGGTCAGAAGATGTGGTTCCAAAAATCGCATCAGTCCCAGTCTGCTCCGGACAACCAGTCCTCTCATGGCAGAGGACAGGGAGGAGGCAGCCCAAGAGGCAGAGGGGGTCCCAGAAACTTTGGGTCCAGAGAACCCTTCTCTGAGTGGCCCACGCAGAACCCCTGAGGGGTTTGCCCAGCTGCTCCACTCTGGAGGCAGTCGGGGGGGGGGGCGTCTTTCAAAGCACCTAGCAATGTGGGAGTCTATAACAGATCGCTGGGTGCTTCGCATCCTATCCAGAGGTTAAAAAATTCCTTTTATTGTAACCCCCAAAAGCCTCCCCGACGTACCACCCAATCAAAGGGAGGCAGCTGCTACAGAAATTCAGCAGCTTTTGCAAAAAAGAGCCATCCAACCCGTCCCTTCAGATCGGGGTTTTACTCCAGGTTCTTTCTGGTGCCAAAAAAGACTGGGGACTTAAGATCCATTCTCGATCTCTCTCCTGAACCTGGCAGTACCCAAAGAAAAGTTCCGAATGGTCACCTTGCAATCTATTCTCCCCCTATTACGGGAGAACGATTGGATGTGCTCGATAGACCTCAAGGATGCGTACTACCACATCCTAGCGGACAGACCCTCCAGGAGGTTCCTCCGCTTCCGGCTTGGAGCCAGTCATTCAGTTCAGGGCCCTTCCCTTCGATCTCACCTCAGCCCCCAGGGTGTTCACTAAAGTCTTGGCGGTCATAGCAGCCCACCTGAGGCTTCAGGGAATTCAAGTCTTTCCGTATCTGGACGACTGGCTCCTCATCGCCCCAACAAGGCATCTGCTCTGTTCAGGCAGGGATTATTTCCTCAGCCTTGCTCCACGTCTAGGGTTGACTGTCAACATGACCAAATCCTCTCTAGTTTCTACACAGGTAATAGATTTCATAGGGGCAAGATTGGATTCCAGGATAATACTTGCCTTCCTGACTCCCGATCGGCTTCAGAACCTGAGGTTGCATGTCCAGGCCATTCTCATACTTCCTGCTCCACCTGCAGAATTGATCCTGAGGGCTCTAGGGTCCATGGCGGCCGCTATTCCTCTACTGCTCCTAGCCTGCCTAAATGAGGGTACTGCAGTGGACCCTCCAAGTACAATGGTCCCCATCTCGCAACCCCCTGTCCCATTCTATTCCCCTAAGCAGGGCTTGCAGAGGGTCGCTCATGTGGTGGCTCCGGTCCCAGAGTCTCCACACGGGGCGACCATTTTCGATGCCTTCCCCCGTCGCCACAGTGACCACGGACGCTTCTCGCCTGGGGTGGGCGGGGGGGCACTATTCAGGCAGAATGGTCCAAGGCATGTGGAACGACAGACCTCTTTGCATATCAATGTCCTAGAGATGAGGGCGGTGCTTTTGACGTTGCAGGCACTTCACAGCCTTCTCCCGATTGGGACGATTGCAGTACGAACGGACAACATGTCAGTTGTCTGGTACATCAACAAACGGGGGTGAACCAGGTCTTATCCTCTGTCGCGAGGCCATGAGAGTGTGGGAATGGGCGATTTCCACCAACCGCTTTCTTATTGCAACGCACATTCCGGGACGGTCCAACATCCTAGCAGACAGGCTCAGTCGTTCGATTCTGACTCCGTACGAATGGTCTCTCAATCCTCTAGTAGCGAAACAAATATTTGCCCACTGGGGGCAACCCTGTTGCGATCTTTTGCCCAATGGGGGCAACCCTGTTGCGATCTTTTTGCCTCTCCAAATACCAAATGCAACAGTTACTTCGCTCTAATCCCCCCTCGGGGGGGGGTCCCGAGAGACTCTCTAGTACATGCTTGGCCTCCTGGTCTCCTTTACGCTTACCCTCATTTGCCCATGATGCTGAAACTCTTGCAGAAAGCCAGTCAGCTGGGGAGCAAAATGATCCTCATTGCCCCATTCTGGCCTCGTCAAACATGGTTCCCGTACCTGTGGTCTCACCTAATTCATCCACCATGGATTCTGGATCCACTCCCGGATCTCATTACCCACCCGCTGGGTCTTCCGGCCCCCAACCTGGTCAACCTCAAGCTGACTGCTTGATTGCTCCAGTTCCACTCCTGATTAGGACTCCCAGAATCTCCTCACCAGTCAAAGCCATCCTAGTAGCAGCACATAAACCTTCCACCAGAAGAGTCTACCGAAGCAAGTGGAAACGTTTCTCCATCTGGGCGGAGCACCATCACTTGGATCCTTTCACGGTACGCCTCATGTCGGTTTTGGATTTCTTAACTTCCCTTTTTCATCAAGGGGCTAGCTGCTCTACAGTCAAGGTACAACTGGCAGCGATTTCGCATTATCATGTAGGGCATGAATCAGGCCCTCTAATTACTTCCAAGCTTTGTAAAGGTTTCCTCAAGGGTACTTTCCTTCTCAGACCTCCGGTCAGGGAGGTAGTACCCCCATGGGATTTGTATTTGGTTCTCCAAGCCTTGACTAGCCCCCCTTTCGAGCCGGCGGCCACGGTTGATCTTAAATATTTCCCTTGGAAGACTGCCTTCTTAGTGGCCATTACTTCAGCTAAAAGGGTCTCTGAACTTCAAGCTCTGTGTTAAACCGCCGTATTTATCCTTCCATCCAGATAGTTTACCTCGGGATCAATCCGTCCTTTCTGCCAAAGGTGTCTTCGGAAGCTAATATTAATCAATCTATTAATCTTCCCGTGTTCTTTCCCCATTACCAGAACAAAGGAGAGTACAAACTGCATTCCTTGGATGTGCACAGGCAATTACGTTTTTACATTCATCGAACTGCTGGTCCTAGGCAATCTGACCAGTTGTTTGTCTCCTTTCTCAAAACAAGTTTAGGAAAGTCAATTTCTAAAGTTACACTATCACGGTGGATGGCTAGTTGTATCCTCTTGGCGTATCAAGTTCGGGAAGGCCTGCACCTCAGGGAGTCCAAGCTCATTCTACTAGGGCCGTCACTACTTCAGCGGCTTTTAAATCTAGGGTTCCCTTAGATGATATGTGTTCCGCAGCCACTTGGGCCTCATCTCATACCTTTATCAGCCATTACAAACTGGATGTGGTCTCCAGAGATAGGGCGTCCTTTGGCTCTGCAGTGCTCCGGAATGTTCTTCCATAAAGGCCACCCAGGATTCTGGTAGCTGGGGACTCTGTCCCAAAGGTTGCTGACAAATGAAGTTCCTACTTCAGATTAAGAAGTTATGTACTCACCATAACGTTCCATCTGAGTAGGTATCTTCATTTGTCTGCAACCATCCCCCCTCCTTCCCCCTGACCTATAGGATCTGTCTTGGAGAAGTCCCTTCCAGGGCACAATAACAATGCTTATATCGGGCAAACTTGATCTGAGGTCAGTTAAGGTTGGCAGGGGATTATGGGTAAAGGGAGGAGCTCTGTTCTATGCTGTGGTAAAAGTTGCCGGCTCTGATCCGTGTCCCAAAGGATGCAGACAAATGAAGATACCTACTCGGATGGAACGTTATTGTGAGTACATAACTTATATCATGTCGTCTGATACACAGACACCAATTTTAAGCAAAACGTGCAAAGACAAGGACCGACATCAGAGGTCTGTACCGAGTACTGAGACCACGCTTAGGCAGACTACCGGTTCTCAGCGAGGCGCCTACGCAGCCCCTGACTACCGATGAAACTTTTACCGGTGACTTCAGTACCTGAGGTCGCAGGCTCCTCTGTCTCCATTCCCACTGCAGATACAGACGCCACTCTTGGCAGGGAAACTGAAAATTTAGTCAGGCCTGCCATTTCTGAAGGAGTCTTCAGGCCTTCCACCTTCTCTATCAAATCCTTCACTAAATCCAAAGCTGCCATGAAAACTAAAAAACAGGGTCCTCAGACCTCTCAAGGCCCCATGCCTAAAAAGCAGATGCTTAATGTCTGAGGATTTGATAACTCTCATCAGGGGTTCTCGACCCCCCTCTGACAAAAGACCCAGATTGGAGGAAGACTACCCTTCCTCAGACCAGGCTTCTATTACCTCAGACCATTTTGAGGACCAGGATTATGTCTATTCCCCTTTCGAAGATTCTGATGCTGAGGAGTCTATTCCCTCTGTCGTTCCCCCCCCCCCCGAGGACTACTCTTGGGGAAACCCTGCATACATTGAGGGAACACTTCCACTGGGAAGGCCAAGATTACTCTGATTCCAAGAAAAGGCTCAGGGAATTTCTACTGCTCCCCCAGCATAGGCCCCTGGCTATCCCTCCTGTTTTAGATATTTTGGATGATGTGTACGCAGAAGCCAGCCTTAATCCAGATTCTTTACCTCCAGCCCCTGTTAAACCAGACTGGTATTACCGGGTTCGTGATTCTCACCAGTTCCTTTATAAAAGCCATACTGCTGACCCAGAAACTTTCACAGGGTCCCAAGGGAATAAAGGCCTTTACTGCTAAAAACCCTTTACCTTCAGAAAGAGATTCCAGAGCATTAGAAAGGTGGGGGAAAAAGGTGTATACATCTGCCACTTTAACCATGAGGGCATTAAACTGTCAATTTCATATGTTAAAGTACCAACAGTTTTTGTTATCTCAGTTGAAAAGCAAAATGACACAAACAGAACAACCAGATTTGAGAGTTGCAGGATTTGTTGCATGGAGCAGAGCAAGTGGGTAAACATACCTTGCAGTGTGGTTTTGATGCTTTAGAGGCCTCATGTAGAGCTGCTGTCACGGGGTCTGTTATACGTAGTCATGCTTGGCTCAGAGCAAACCTTACCAGATCATGTCAAAGCAAAATTATTAGATGCACCACTTCAAAAAGATGTATTGTTTGGTGTTAAAGCTGAGGAGGTACTAAAAAACATCCTATCGTTGGTGTGAGGTTGTTACTAGATTCTGTTGAGGTACTAAAGAAAATGGAGGAAAAAGCGAAATCTATGCAAAGTGAAAGATTTCTTGCAGGTACAACCTCCACGCTTCAGCAGAAACTGGCCTTCAAAAAATTGGTCCTTTCCAGCCACGGACAGACCTCAAAGGGGCAGATACAGACGCCCAAAGGGTAGAGGACAACCTCAACGATCTTAGAGCAAGACAGTGGCAAGCACCAACCCCAAGAGGTGGAGAAGATAGATCTGTCATTTAGAAAACAGACACAATGACTTCCCCCTATGCCTGCCAAACAAAGCTTTAATGGCAGCACCTTTGGGCGATAAACTGGCATTATTTTCAAAAAACTGGCATATTGTTACAACAGACAAATGGATTCTGGACATTATAGACAGAGGCTACAGGTTCCACTTTCACACCCTTCCAAAAATGAGATGCTTGCCAAACCTGCCACAAAATCAAAGGGCAGAGGCACAAAGACAAATTTCCACTCATGGATATGAAAGCGATTCAAGAGGTACCTGCAAAAGGTTTTTATTCCAGACTGTTCCTGGTATCAAGGAAAGGCAAAGATTGGAGACCCATCTTAGACCTATCCATCCTAAACACATATCTACAGGTGCCAAAATTCAAGATGCTCACATTACAGCAGCTTCTTCCCATGCTGGGCAAGGAGTCTTTGCTGGTAACATTGGACCTCAAGGAGGCATACCTGCATGTCCCTATCAGACAAGATTGCAGAAGATACCTCAGATTTCTTGCAGGTTCAACCCATTACTAATTCTCTGCATTGCCCTTTGGCTTATCTACTGTGCCCAGAGTGTTTACGAAATGCCTGGCATCAGTAATTGCCTTCTGCAGACAACGAGGAATACAAATCTACCCATATCTGGACGACTGCCTGATTCAAGCTGACAGCAAGGACATTCTATTGCAGCATCTGGCATTTGTAATAAAAATGTTAAAACTACCTGGGATACACAGTGAACAAAAAGAAATCAAAACTAATACCTTCTCAACAGATAATTTTCCTGGGTGCCAGCTTAAATACAACCACCCAGATGGCTTACCTCACGCCAGACGAGGGCAACTGTCTCAATACTTCAACAAAATGGCAACTTTCACCAGACTAACTGCAAGGAAAGTCCTGCAGGCTCTGGGATTCATGGCATCTTGCATCCTACTAATACCATGTGCAAAGCTGCATATGCGGAAACTACAATGGTACCTAAAAAAACTTATGGTCTCAACACAGCCACAGCTTGGAAACAATTATACCACTCATTCCATGCCTTCAAAAGGAATTTTTGTGGTGGGCTCAAGCATGCCAAAGAAACACAGGTCTCCCTTTCCTTGTACCTCAAGCAACTCAAATCATCACAACGGATGCCTCAGACTACGCCTGGGGAGCGCACGTGGCAGATCAGTGCATTCAGGGAAAATGGTCCCAAAAAGAGAAGCACCTACACATCAACCAAAAGGAGATGATAGCCGTGCAAAATGCTCTTATGACCTTCAAAGACCTACTGCATCCAGGTCAGCTATTGATAAGGACAGACAACACCACAGTCATGTGGTACATAAACAGGGGGGGGAACTTATTCATACCCCCTGTGCAGGCAAGCCATGACCCTATGGAACACAGCACTGAAATTGCAAATCCAACTACAGGCACAATTCCTGCCAGGGAAGGAAAACACACTGGCGGACAACTTGAGCAGAAATATGACAGACCCACACGAATGGCAGTTGCATCCTCAAGTTTTCTCAAAGATGACTCTGGCATGGGGACAGCCAGGCATAGATCTATTTGCTACCCACAGAAATTACCAGTTGAAAAAATTTTGTTCAAGGACCTATCATCCACAGGCCTGGAAAGTGGACGCACTCTCAATTGGACAACATTGACAGTCTATGCCTTCCCGCCTCTTCCTCTACTGACCAAAGTTCTATTAAAAGCCAGAGCAGAGAAGCCACAAATGATTCTCATTGCTCCAGACTGGCCACGACAACACTGGTATCCTCTCCTAAAGAGCCTGACACTCCCCACCATGGATCCTGCCTCTAGTCCCTCTTCTGTTGTCCCAGCACAACTACAAAACCCTTCACAGCCAGCTCAAAACCCTAAATCTAGCATGGAGAATACCTTTAATTTCCCAACAGACTCTCCTCTCCAAGGAGGTGCAGGATGTCATCTTGGAGGCCAGAAGACCCTCTACCAGAAAAGCCTACTCCGCCAAATGAAAACTATTTTGTTCCTGGAATCAAGAAAAGGGC
>NC_056739.1:138842829-138927829 GCF_019279795.1 Protopterus annectens
AAAATTGTTTTAATAAAAAATTAATAAAAAAATTATCAAAATGTTGATAAAAACATTAAAGGCATTTACAGTTTGGCAGATCTTAATTTCAGTACTGGTGCTAAAGAAATCATCAAGACCAGGAGGTCTATTAGCTGCCAGTATAGTTCTCTGTATTCAACCAATGTCTCCCACATACCACCCCGGGGGTCTATTGGAACTACAAGTACAAAAAACTGAAATCCAGAGGTTTTACATGTCGTACTGTTTGTATAATGCATTATTTTCACATTTATTCTTGATGTCTTATAGGTGTTCGCAAATTCTTTGTTTTAATTCTCTCACATTTGCCCACGTAAAAGGATTGACATTCCTTACAGGTAGCCAAATATATAATCCCTTTTGTGTTGCAATTGACATAAGTATTTAACAGTACATTCCTTTGTCTAGCTTCCAGATAGTAGGAATCCCCAGTCTTAAGGTGGGTGCAGTATTTACACCTTCCACATTTGTACAGCCCTTTCTTTTTCCTAGTAGACATCTCTTGTTTAATTTTGTTGGAACCCTTTTCTAGGAAATTTTTTTTATAGTATTCCCCCTACGGTAAATGTGTTAAAGGTTCAAAGGTGTGTTTTAAATCTGATACTTTAGTTACTCCTTTCCCTGTCCATTACCCTCCTGACCACTCTTGACCGACCGTCGTAGGTAGCGACAAACCCAGAGTTATACTTAACCAAACCAATGTTCAGTTTATCATCTTTTCCTTTCTGAGGAGATTTTTTCCCCAAAATTGGGGCAAACTTACCCTTCCTTTCTTCTGATACCTCTTTCAGTGTTTTTGTCAAATCACTGGGGTACTCTATTCAAAAATAACTTTCAATTTGATTACTTCACTTGTAAAAGTTTGATAGTCAGAGGTCATTCTACACCTTCTAACAAGTTGTCCTTTCATAACCCCTTTCTTCTGGTGTAGTGGTTGGTAACTAGTAAAGTGTAAGTAAGAGTTTGAGAAGGTTTCCTTCCTGTGGATTCTGGATACAAAATTTCCATTGTTTTTCTTTATATTGACATCTAAATAAATAAGCTCTTTATCAAATTTGAGTAAAATCAAAAAATTCAGTTGTACCCCTAAGGTATTCAACGAATTCTTCGAATTTATTTTGATTACCTATCCATAAAAACATAGGTAGTCTAAAAATTTTCCATATAGTGTCCAAAAACTTTTGTAAGGGGACTTTTAACAAGTATTTGTTTTCCCAATATGCCATGACAATATTAGCTTAAGTGGGGGCACAGTGTGCCCACATGGCCACTCCTTTTTCTAGTTTAAAGTATTCCCCTTGAAAGAAAATAAAATTATTTTTTAATACCATTTCCATCAGGACCAAAACTATCCTAAACTCACTGAGTAATGTCTTTGTATCCAATCAACATCTCTTCAAACCACTCCATACCAACGTAATGTGGTATACCAGTAAATAAATCCACCACATCCAAAGTCCCAAAAAGCCATTTCCTCATCGAACAAGTCAGGTTGTAGTTTCCTCAAGAAGTCCCAAGAGTCTTTCAAAATATTTATGTTGTTCCTGGACCTCCGAAAGAAGGCTGATGGCCTTAGAAATGGTATCCAGTACAAACCTTGCCATGTGAGTTTGGTAGTTCAGGGCCCTAATGGCCAGCGTGGAAGACATGCAAACCTTTTTACCTGTCCATAAATTTGCTATCAGGATAAAGAGCAGAGGAAGGAAGCTATCTAGAAGTCTTGTCTGCAGAAACTGCTATAACAGCTGGGTCAGCACGAGGGTTCCTGTAAAGAAACTGGGTGCCCTGGGGGGACTCTATAAAATCTGTCTGGTCATTTAGCTGCTGGAGGTTGGGAGTCGGACTGAAGCAGCTACGAATGCATCTTGAAATGCAGGGGACAACTAAGGGAGTGGGCTGCTCCATTTGCAGAAGGTCAAAGTATTTTTTCTTTGAACCCAAAAACTTAGACGCCTGCCACTTCAAGTGTTCACTCATGAGGGAGTTAGTATCCTCAAAACTAAACTCTTCCCTGGAGAGAGTCTGGAGAAATAGTCCTCATCTGGAGTAATGAACTCCTTGGGGGATTCAATTAAATGTCTCAAGAGGAGGACCCCTCAAAGGAATAATATTCCTCCTAGGGCACACAGGTTGGTTGAGAAGAGAGTGTGTTGGAGTTGTAAGGCCTGAAAGACCTTAGAGAGACTTTGGGAAAAGGATTCCCATCCTGACATCTGAAGGGGTACAACATGTTTGGACTTCTTTTCAAGGGTGTGGCAGACAAGGGAGAAGATATCAGCCTAGCAAGAGGAGGAGCAGGGGCTTCAGAGAAGGTGAGTCGTGGTTCCCCTCAGCCATTCGACTCTGGCTGAAATACCTCAGCGGACATAAATTCAGTATCTCGCACCCTGGCTTCCATTGTGGTTCCTGGGCCTGCTTGGGAGACAGTAGTCTGAACAAACTCCAGGTCTTCTATCGCCTCTAGAGCCAGTTCGGACGCCTGAAGTGCAGCCTGGGATTCGGGCCCAAGTTTCTTCGCCTTCTTCCGAGGCGGCTTGTCAGATGGGTCTACTCCTCCCTCCATGCCTAACACCAAATGTCTGAGATTCTGATTCTCGAGATAAAGATTTAAAGCTGCTAGTGTGCTACTAACTACTTACAGATAGAATAGTATGTATAGTCGTGGGCTTCTCCTAGACAGAAAACACACAATGTGCGTGACCTTGGAATATGTCTCCCACAAGCACACTTCCCTTTCCTAGCTGACATGCAAGCAAAAAACAAGAAAAAAAAATAGTGGGCACTTAAATGAATGGTCCAAATGATAGTCTGGTCACGATACTCGTAATTGTGATCTGATAAAATGCAAAGTAAAGCAAAACTGGTGAACGGGCTTCCGATAACTGCACCAGAAAAATTGAGAATAAGTGCAGACGTCACCTCTATACCAAATGCCGGTTTATGGCCCCTGTAGCAGACATCCCATACCCTCCAAGGCAAAGAATTTGGTATACTGGCCAGATGGTGGTGCTGCAAGTAGTTACACCCCACTGTTATGAATACTGCAACATCAGAACAAAAGGACAGACACCACACACGTGTGTGTGTGTGTGTGTGTGTGTGTGTGTGTGTAGATGTGTGTAGATGTGTGTGTGTGTGTGTGTGTAGGTGTGTGTGTAGGTGTGTGTGTGTAGGTGTGTGTGTGTAGGTGTGTGTGTGTAGGTGTGTGTGTGTGTGTAGGTGTGTGTGTGTGTGGATGTGTGTGTGTGTGTGTGTGTGTGTGTGTGTGTGTGTGTGTGTGTGTGTGTGTGTGTGTGTGTGTGTGTGTGTGTGTGTGTGTGAGTGTGTGTGTGTGTGTGTGTGTGTGTGTGTGTGTGTGTGTGTGTGTGTGTGTGTGTGTGTGTGTGTGTGTGTGTGTGTGTGTGTGTGTGTGTGTGTGTGGATGTGTGTGTGTGTGTGTGTGTGTGTGTGTGTGTGTGTGTGGATGTGTGTGTGTGTGGATGTGTGTGTGTGTGTGTGTGTGTGTGTGTGTGTGTGTGTGTGTGGATGTGTGTGTGTGGATGTGTGTGTGTGTGGATGTGTGTGTGTGTGTGTGGATGTGTGTGTGTGTGTGTGTGTGTGTGTGTGTGTGTGGATGTGTGTGTGTGTGTGTGTGTGTGTGTGTGTGTGTGTGTGTGGATGTGTGTGTGTGTGTGTGGATGTGTGTGTGTGTGTGTGGATGTGTGTGTGTGTGTGGATGTGTGTGTGTGTGTGTGGATGTGTGTGTGTGTGGATGTGTGTGTGTGTGTGTGTGTGTGTGTGTGGATGTGTGTGTGTGTATATTCACTTCATAACATTGAAATATCAAAATACTGAAACTCAAAACACTGAAACCAAAGTACTGAAAGCTCAAAATACTGAATATTCAAACTACTGAAGCTCAAAATGCTGAACACATATGGGTAAACTCATAACATAAATCATAATATTTCTACCAATATATGGGGCAAGCCCTCAGACCCCACACCCCCTGCTAATTAAATATATCCACTCCAAGATTGCACATAGTGTAGTTAAGTGCAATCTTGGAGTAGATATATATAATTAGCAGGGGGTGTGGGGTGTGCAGGGGCGCTTGCCCCCCTGCATATATTTGGTAGAAATTGTTATGATTTATGTTTAAGCTGAGTTTACGCATATGTGTTTTCAGTATTTTGAACTTTCAGTATTTTGAACTTTCAGTATTTTGAACTTTCAGTATTTTGGTCTTTCAGTATTTTGGTCTTTCAGTATTTTGGTCTTTCAGTATTTTGGTCTTTCAGTATTTTGGTCTTTCAGTATTTTGGTCTTTCAGTATTTTGAAGTGAATCCATATATATATATATATATATATATATATATATATATATATATATATATATATATATATATATATATATAAAAAAACTGTTGAAGTGAAGCAAAACAACAAAAAACAAAAGCAGGAGGCAAGGCAGTCAGAAATAGCACCAAAACTCCAAGTCCAATGGTAAGTTGAACGCCGCTTTATTAAAATCCAGTAGCTCCACGATTTTCAGAAAACCAACTTATTGCAATTCATTACTGCACTTTTCTAGTTTCCACCCTTACAAACAAAAACGCTCCAAAGGACAGGTGGTCAGAGCAGTGAGAATGTGCAGTACTTACACAGCTTTTCAAAAGGAATGTAATTTCTTGAGAGATCTATTTACCAACAGAGGGTACCCAGTAACCCTGGTTGACATGATCATTGAAGAAGTTGACACTAAAAGATCCACTGGCTTCTACAAGCCACTTTTGGATGAAAACATGCAAATGGATGTACCCGTTATGTCATCTGATATTGTAGAAGGTGGGAACGAAATCAAAATCTACAGCAGATTAGATAAAAGAATAGTGAAGAAGGGGGACAAATTTCCAACTAGCTTCATTTCTACCTTCAACATGGAATCTAAATTAATATGGTCTTCCATTTGTAAGAACTGGTACCTCATCAATAGTGACTCTTATCGAACAAGCTAGGGGCTTGCCCAAGAGTAGTCTATAGAAGAGGTACCAATATAAAGGAAATCCTACAAAGGAACCACTCTATGAACTCCTTTATTAGGTACAAGGGCTCTGTTAGCTGTGGCTCATGTAACTAGTGTGGGCTAGTAAAATCAGGTGAAACATTTACCATCAGAAATAAGATACACAATCCACCACAAAATTAATTGTGAGACCAGATCAGCGGTGTATGCAGCTTTTTGTGACTACTGTCCCGGATTCTATATAGGCAAAACCGACCGGAAATTCTGGGAGCGGATCTACCAACACAACTATGCAATTAGAACTGGGAAAATGGACAGTGCCTTATCAAAACACATTTCCAGAAATCCTAGCCATAAATTTCATTTTATGGCCATTGACCACATACCACCTAGCATCAGTGGTGGTCCACTTACACTGATGCTAGAATTTAGAGAATTGGAATGGCAAATAAGGCTCGATGCATTCAGTGACCCAGGTTTAAATGAGAACTGCAACATAGCAGCAATCCTAAAGTTAAAAAGTTACATGAGATAGTATTTTCAGAATATGTTTGTTTATACTTTCATAATTTTCATAACACTGATTTATATGTATATTTCACTAGACAAGTCTACTATTTCTTTAATGTGATCTAGTGAAAGAATTTTAAGTCACAAAAGAAGTTATTTTACATTAGTTGCAAGTTAGAATATATATATATATCCATACAACTTGACAACTTTTAATTTTATAATTCATTTAAATCTAAAGTAGATTTCAATTTTCAATTTTTAATATGAAGGTTGTAACATTGTGCTTATAACTTGATGTTTTTTGTTATTTTTATGTTGTAAACGCTAGATTTTATTTTGCTGATTGTGAATTTAAAGTGAAATAGCACACTAGAGGAAGTGATGTCATTGCCACACCTCTGATTTCTTCTTAAATATTTGGCGCTAATATTCACTTTGTTTGTTCTGAAGAAGCTGCAACTCTTTTTAGCAGCGAAAACGCTACTGGATTTTAATAAAGCTGCGTTCAACTTATATATATATCTCTATATATATATATATATATATATATATATATATATATATATATATATATATATATATATATATATATATATATATATATATATATATATATATATATATATATATATATATATATATATATATATATATACACACACCCCCACCCCCACCAAAGTACAATTAAACACTCTCCTCCATAGCATCACAAGTGACTAGGCACTCAAGTGCAGCTAAGCTGTGGAAGTTGCTGCTTTTGCATCAGTGCTTCATTGTTGCTCCTTGGTATGGCTGCAACCCCTTACCATGGATGTTCAGACCAAACTTCTGAATTCCCTGTTAGACAATAAGGCACTCTCTGGACAAGCCAATGCGGAGTTCCTCAAATCCCTCCAAGAGAAGTGAAAAGAGTTGCAAAATCTAAAACGTCTTTTGGTGTCCCCATTCCTGTGTCATAGGAACTACCCTCAAAAACTATCCTTTGTGCGAAGGGAATCCTTTCCCTCAACACAACAATCCCAAGAGACGGCAGCAGAGAGACTTTTACTCCAAGAAGGTCTTCAAGATCTTCTGCCACTCCCTTTCGAAGTCTGCCTTCCCATCCCAGGCCCCCACAACTGTGACTCTCCCTCCCTGCATCCAGAAACTCCCCCATCCCTCAGTCTCATTCTCTCCCTCCTCTCCTGGTGGAAAATTACAAAAGAACGATGGGTCCTCTCCATCATCCAGAGAGTATTCTGAAAATGCATGTTGCATCCACTCTAAAATAGAGGTGTTTTTGGTTTAAACCTTAAAATCCAGTTCATAAAATCAGTCAAAACCCTACTATAACAAATATCCTATTAAATAAAAATAGGAAAAATGTGTATATAAAATCCTTCAGAACTATACAATAAATAAATTATAAATATAAATTTTACAATTTAGCAGCCCTGAGTTTTAAAACACTGTTTATACTAATGCTGCTACCTAAACACAGGCCTTTAGCTAGCCTTCCTGTTCTGGACATTGTAGATGATGCTTTGTTGGAATCTAGCCTTACCCCAGACACTTTACCTGCAGCTCCCAGAAAACCTGACTGGTACTAGAGTACCTGACTCACGTTTCTCTTCAAGAATCCTGTGGATCCAGAGACCATTTCCCAAGGACCAAAAAGCATTAATGCTACTGCTGCCAAAAATCTACCCATTCTGATAGATTCTAGAGCCTTAGACAGATGGGGTAAGAAGATATTCACTTCTGCTATTTTGGCCATTAGGGCTGGTATTCGTAAAGACTTCTAATCTCTCTGGGTACACCAACGAAAAATCTCACCTAGTACCCTGCCAACAGATTGTATTCCTGGAAGCAAGCTTGAAAAAAACTTCCCAGATGGCATTCCTCACTCCGGAGAAACAAGTTTATTTGGCAACCTAATAATTCCATATGCAAGACTGCATATGAGGAAACTTCAATGATATCCAAAAAGCCTATGGTGTCAACATTCTCAGGACCTGGAATCAATGATTTATATCATTCCTTGTATGAAGACAGAGTTCCTTTGGTGGACAGAGGCCTGCTACCACAAGGGACTCCCTTTCACTCTACCCCCTGCCGCCCAAACCCTAACAGACTCATCAGACTACGCATGGGGGGCTCACATGGCAGGGCAGTGCATTCAGGGCAAATGGAACCCAAGACAGATACACCTGCATATCAATCAAAAAGAAAAGTTAGCTGTACAGAATGCTCTTGACAGCCTTCAAAGACCGTACTCTTTCAGGACAACTATTGGTAAAGACAGAACACCACAGCTATGTGGTACATAAGCAGAGGGGAACCCAGTCGTACCCCATCTGCAGACTAGCCATGGCTCTGTGGAACACAGCCTTGAGCTACCAAGTGCATCTGCAAGCTCAATTCCTGCCAGGCAAACTAAATTAACTTGCAGATGACCTAAGCAAAAATCTCATGGACCCACACTAATGGAAACTAGAACCCAAAATATTCAACCTCTTGAACAAATGGGTTTGCCTCCCCTTAAATCTACCAATTGTGCAATTTCTGCTCACGAACTCCTCAAGCCAAGCTTGGAAAGTGGATGTCCTGTCCACCTGGGAAAGCCTCTCAATTTGCCTTTCCCCCTCTGCCTCTCCTTTTGAAGGTCCTACTAAAGATCAGACAGGACAAGCCAAGGACAATACTGATTGCACCAGACTGGCCACGCCAGCACTGGTACCCCACTTGTGCAGTGTAACACTGCTACAACCATAGCACCTGCTGCAGACCCCGTCCCTGTTGTCCCAGCAGGTGGGCCAGATTCTGCACCTTCAGCTTCAAACCCTGAGCCTTGCAGCCTGACTAATTCCTTAAGCACTCCCCTTGCATCCCTCAGTAAGCAGGTACTGGATGTTATGGATGCAAGGAGGCCTAGTACTAGAAAATCGTATGCTGAAAAGTGGAAAAGATGATGTTCCTGGAGCATAGTACAAGGGATGGACACAGAGGTGCCCTGCTTACCTCCTATTCTACAGTACTTGACAGAAATGCTCCACAAGAGGCTATCCTTCTCGTCAATTAAAATTCATGCCTCTGCCATTTCAGCACATTAAAATACTGAGCCACCCCTCTTCTCTCACCCCTTGCTAAACAATTCCTTAGTGGAGCAAAATATTTAAGACACCCAGGACAGCTCCCACTCCAGCCTGGGACCTTATCTTTGTATTGGAAAAGATCACCCCCCCCCCCCCTTTTGAACCAGATGCTACAGCAGAGTTTAACTTCCTTTCTTAGAAAACTGCTTTCCTTCTAGCCATTACTTCTGGTAGAAGAATGTATGAGTTACAGCCCCTCATGGCAGTGGAACCCTTCATTATCTTTCAAGCGGACAGGGTTTCCCTCGGGACTAATCCTTCCTTTATGCCCAAGGTGTCTTCTGTGGCCCTAAATCAGTCCATTCATTTGCCTACATTTTTCCCTAATCCACAAAAAGGGGGGAATACTGCACTGCCTGGACGTGCACAATCTACTTAGATTCTATTTGGACAGGACTAAGCCAATCAGAAAATCTGAACAGCTGCTAGTTAGCTTTGCTGCAGGGGCAGAGGTCGTCTATTTCAAAGCAAACCATTTCCAAATGGATAGGCCATTGTATCCATTTCTGCTACAAGCAGCACAGAAAACCTACTCCACAGGGGATAAGATCACATTCCACCAGGGTTGCTTCTACCTCTGCAACATTTCTGAGGGGGGTCCCTACCAGGGACATCCTAGAAGCGGCTACCTGGAGCTCTATACATACCTTCACCAAGCATTACCACTTGACTACCTTTTCTAAATCCAGAGCTGGGTTTGCCACTGCAATCTTGCAGGGCTTAATAGCTGTCCTTAATGTTCTTTTTAACCTCCTCCTCCCTTAACTTTGGGAATCTGCCCAAATGTGAAGACCAACAGTGAAACACTAACAGTACAGTTGTGTACACGTACCATAAATGTAGATGTTAGTGTATTCACTGTTGCAGTCCTGGTTACCCTCCCTCCAGCCCCCTGACTTCGCTTGCTTCTACCTTTCCTTTGTGATATATCACATGTATTTGCCTTTTTGCTGGGGGTGTACCATACCATATAATAGCTTCCTATTGTGGGGGCACTTGACATCTGGGGCAAGAAAACTGATGTAATGGTGTCAGCTGCATGTCTTATACCCCTGACAATGTGATGTCAAGGAAGAAGCGACTGCATCCGATGCAGAAATCTGAAGACGCTGTTATTCAGTCCGGCTGAGGGCTACATGCAGGCAGATGACCCAAATGTGATGACTGCAACAGTGAATACACTCGTAACATCTACATTTATGGTAAGTGTACACAATTGTACTTTTCTGGTACCCAAAGAAGAAAACTCTTGGCGCCCTATCTTGGATTTGTCTATTCTCAACACCTTCCTGGTGGTCCCAAGATTCAAAATGCTTACACTCAAACAGCGGCTTCCTATGCTAGCCAAGGTCTACTGGCTAGCCACCCCAGACTTAAAAGAAGCTTCTGTACATCTCCATAAGGAAATCTTGCAAGAAATATCTACATTTCAGAGCAGGCACCATCAGTTCTCTGAACTTCCCTTTGGCTGATCTACTGTGCCCAGGATATTCACAAAATGCCTAGTTCCAGCCATTGCATATTGCAGGCAGAGAAATTCAAATTTACCCATACTTGAACGATTGCCTGATTCAGCTGGACAGTTGGAATTGGTACTCCAGCACCTGACATTTGTAAAGAGACTTCCAAGTTCACTGGGGTACACAATCAACGAAAAGAAATCACATCTAGTACCCAGCCAACAGATTGTATTCCTGGGAGCAAGCTTGATCATAACTTCCCAGGTGGCATTCCTCACTCCAGAAAAACAAATTTATTTGACAAACTACTTTAATTTACTGGCCACCAAAACCCAGCTGTCTGTAAGAAAAATGCTGCAAGCCCTAGAGTTCATGGCCTCTTGCATTCTGCTAATTCCATATGCAAGACTGCATATGAGGAAACTTCAATGGTACTTAAGTCTCTGGTGTCAACATTCTCAGGACCTGGAAACAATGATTCCTATCATTCCTTGCCTAAGGGCAGAGTTCCTTTGGTGGGTAGAGGCCTGCTACTTAAAGGACTCCCTTTCACTCAACCCCCTGGCACCCAAACCCTAACAGATGCATAAGGCTATGCATGGGGGGCTCACATGGCAGGATAATGCATTTGAGGCAAATGGAGCCCAAAGCAAATTTCCCTGCATATCAATCAAAAAGAAATGTTCGCTGTACAGAATGCTGACAGCCTTCAAATGCCTTATTCTTTCAGGGCAACTATTGATAAATACAGACAATGCCACAGTTGTGGTACATAAGCAGGGGGGAACCCATTCCCTACCCACTCTGCAGGTTAGCCATAGCTCTGTGGAGCACAGCCTTGAGCAATCAAGTGCACCTGCAAGCTCAATTCTTGCCAGGCAAACTAGTCACTGGCAGACTTGAGTAAAAACCTAATGGACCCACAGAAGTTGAAACTGGAACCCAGATCATTCAAGCTTCTGATCCACAGGTGTGGGGCACCTTTTTGCTTCCCCTCAGAACTATCAATTGATCAAATATTGCATCAGAACTCCCCCCAGCCAAGCAATGAAAGTGGATGCCCTGTCCTTTTACATGGGGAAAACCTCTCAATCCATGCCTTTCTCCTTCTACCCCTCCTCTTGGAGGTTCTACTAAAGATCAAACAAGACAAGCCATGGACCATCCTGATTGCACCAGACTGGCCACGCCTGCACGGGTACCCACTTTTGTGCAGTCTGACAGTACTGCTACCAAGGCACCTGCCTCAGACCCCCCCTCCCTGCTGTCCCAGCAGGAGGGCCAAATCTGCTACAAACCCTGAACCTAGCAGCCTGGCTCATTCCCTGAACTAATCCCCAGCAACCCTCTGTAAACAGGTGCTGGATGTCATCCTTGAGGCAAGGAGGCCTAAAATCCCATTCAGAAAAGTGGAAAAGATAGTGTTCTTGGAGCCAGTCTCAAGGAATGTGCCCAGCTTACCTCCTATACTAGATTACTTAAAAGAAGTGCTCCACAAAGGCCTGTCCTTCAATTAAGATTCATGCCTCTGCCATCTCAGCTCATTATAATACAGAGCCACCCCTCTTCTCTCATCTCTGGTCAAGCAGTTCCTGAGAGGAGCTAAAAATTTAAGACCCCCCCCCCCCCAGGAAAGCTTCCACTCCAGCCTGTGACCTTAACTTTGTCGTAGTAAAGTTCCTCTCCTGGAAAACGGCTTTACTTCTAGCCATCACTTCAGCAAGAAGTGCCTGAATTGCAGGCCCTTATGGCCGTGGAACCCTTCTTCCATGCGGACAGGGTTTCCCTCGGGACTAACCCATCATTTATGCCCAAGGTGGTATCTAGTGTGGCTTCAACAGTCCATTCATTGGCCAACCTTTTTCCCTAATCCTCAGAATAAAGGTGAAAGGATTCTGCACTGCCTGGATGTGCACAGGCAGCTTAGGTTTAGTCTGGCAGGGCTAAACCTTTCAGAAAATCTGACCAGCTGCTAGTCAGCTTTGCTACAGGGGCAGAGGGCAAGGCCGTTTCATAGCAAACCATTATATTTCTAAATGGATAGCACACTGCATCCATTTCTGCTACAAGCACCATGAGAAACCTACCCCATAGGGGATCTCAGAACACATTCCACTAGGGCTAAATCAACCTCTACAGCATTTCTCCGGGGAGTTGCTGCCAGGGATATCCTGGAAGCTGCAACCTGGAGCTCTGTTTACACCTTCAAGCATTATCACTTGGCTATCTTTTGCAAATCCAGAGCTGGATTTGCCACAGCAGTCTTAAAGGGCCTGCTTGCCAGCCCTAATGCTGCTTGACTGCCTCCAGCCATCCTCGTCTTTGGGAATCTACCCAAATGTAATGACTGCAACAGTGAAATACGAAGAACATAGTACAGTTGTGTACACTTACCATAAATGTAGATGTTGGTGTATTCACTTTGCAGTCCTGGTTACCCTCCCTCCAGCCCCTTGACATCTGTATACTTTTGCCTATTTTCTGTTTGGCCATATCTTATAACATTGGTATTTACATTCTACTGGGGTGTTCCACACCATGTAATTGCTCCCGATTGTGGGGGCTCCTGACATCTTGGGCAGGAAACTGGAGTGGAGTCTGCTGCAGGTTTTATACCCCTGATGTCATGGAAGGAGTGACTGCACCCAATGCAGAAATACCAAGACTCTGGTGTTCAGGCAGACTGAGGGCTACCTGCAGACAGAACCCAAATATGTGAATACACTAACATCTACATTTAAGTGTACACAACTGTATGGTAAGGTAGGTGTGTGTGTGTGTGTGGTGGTGGCACACCTCACAAATGGTTCGTCATCCAGGAAAAAGTCATTGTTCCCCTCTACTCATCACTCATTAGGCCGGTTATGGAGTGCAACGCCCCTTTTGGTATTTACCTCACAAGACCTCTACACCTGGAAAGGCCACTGAAATACCTCTGAGGATTACTGGCCTCAGATGCCCTATGCAGACCATCAAAAAAAAAAAAAACTGTAGCTTTACTCCATCACATATTACCTACTCTGAGGCAATCTCTGCCTAACATACAAAGCTATGTCCAACCCAGAGCTGTTGGACATGCTCCACTTAAAGAAATCCCAATTCCTCCAAGCTACATGCTCTAGGGACTTGAACCTTGTCACCACAATAAATGTAACATGTTGGAGGGATAGATTCCTGTCCCAGAGACTTCCCATACTCGAACAAACTACCTATCAAACAAAGCTCCTCATTAGCACTCTTCCAAGAAAAATCTTGATTGGATGGGAAATAGGAAACTCACCCTGGGGATCATCTCTGTGGCTTTGCTCGACAAGGGCATAGGAAAATAATTTTCTTGGGTGGCGAAAGTCAGGGTACCATTTTGGCTAGGCTTGTATAGGCCCTAGGGCCAGTAGGTTCATAGGTAGGTACTAGGCTATGTGTATGTCTGTGTGTGCATGTATACAAAATATATACACATATACATTCTTATGGTCTGGGTAAGACAAAATCCCATTAACAGAATGCACGGTTAAGAACGCACCATCCTGTTATAGGCATGCAATTTATATAATTTCAGGCATTTTTTTTTAGAACCAATGAATGTGCACCTAGTTTAATGCTCAAAACTGGCACAGATGGGATTTTGTTGGTTAATTCAAACATAAGGACTTAGTTTTGGTGTTGGGGTGTGATGAGTTCGGACAAGCAGGTGTGGTATGGTTGCTTCCAGTAGAAATAGGAATTTACACCTCTGTCAAGCTAATGAGGTAGCAGTAATGGGTCCTTAGTGAACAGGAGACTGTTGCTTCACTGTTTCAAGGTAGCTAATGCTCATAGGCTAGCAACGTACGAGTTAAATACAAACTGCACTGTTTCATGGTACCAGGAAATGGGTGAGGGTTCCAGTAGTGTATTTGGGATGTACTGTTGACCAAGAACTGATGTGATGGGGAGAGGTTAATTGGTTTGGGTTACTAGGCTAGGTGAGATGGATGCTATGCAGGAGAGCTGAAGCACTGCCTAACTGCACTGGTTGTTAGGCTATAGGTACCACTCGTAGGGCAGAGTTCTTAATGTCCATTAACCAATATTTACTAATAACTGATGGTGTTGGGCACTGTGCAGACAGAACAAAGGAATTTGCAAATGTAGTCTGTACGTGTGCTGTCGGTAAGGTAGAATGCTATAATACAGTATTATAGTGCAGAGGAAGTGGATACTGTACACTCAGGTCGATAGATGTGCATGCCTCAAAGCTTGTAAGAATACTCCTACAGCTGAAGTGATAAGTACTAACACTGGATGCATGCACTAGTACTACAGGATGAGCCCAAATGTTAAAATGAAAATTGATGCAATAAAATGATATAGGCACTGTGCTACAGGACTAGGTGATGAGACAAAACATTATGGGATATAGGCACTCCAGTGGGACTAACATTGTACAACAATTTAAAAGTAGCAATCGGAACAGGCAAAAGATTCAAACAGCTGTGGGTGCCACCAAATGCAAGTGGAGATAACGTGGTGGTAGTCAACATGGGCACCAGTGTTGCATGGTTTTGAGCGCTGTTTAAAAAAGTGGTTATGGGTGTCTCGAGGCTTTGCTCTTCAAACAGTGCTCGTAGCACATTAAGCAGCAAGTACAATGCGTCCATACACGGCCAGTACTAAAAATGCATGTGCATTGTGTAAATTGCTGTTCAGTGTGCAGCTTTTTATGGGAGGGTGGCTAGATTACAGGCCTGGAGTAGAATGAAAATGGGTACCCATTGGTTTCGATGTAGTGTAGGTTTGTGAGGTTCTGCTATGAGCAAGGATAGTGTCGTTTTGCACAGAGCTCCATGCATAATGGTAGAAATGAAAGCAGGCAACCAACCTAATATCCTGGAGAAACTGAACACTAACAAGCTAACAGTAATTAAGCAGAACCCTGTAAGTTCTCCTTTTTCTTTCAGCTGTTCCCATTAAGGGCCGCCATAGTGGGTCATCTGTTCCCATTAAGGGTCGCCACAGTGGGTCATCTGTTTCCATTTCTTCCTGTCCTCTTGCTCTCGCACCAACCACCTGCATGGCCTCTCACCGCATCCATAAACCATCTTAGGCCTTCCTCTTCTCCTCTTACCTGGTAGCTTCATCCTTGGCATCCTTTTCCCAATATACCCAGCATCCCTCCTCAGCATATGTCCAAACCAATGCAATCTCAATCTCTGGCTTTGTCTCCATACCGTCCAACCTAGGCTGACCCTCTAATAGTTATTCCTAATCCTGTCCACCCTCTTCACACCCAGTGCAATCTTAACTTTAACTCTGCCACATCCAGCTCAGACTCCTGCCTTTTTGTCGGTGCTACTGTCTCCAACCCATATAACATAACTGGTCTCACTACCTTCTTTTAGACCTTCCCGTTTACTTAGTGGTGCTAGTCTGTCACAAATCACTCCTGGCACTCTTCTCCACCCTGCCTGTACTCTCTTCAGCTCTTTCACACTTGCCATTACTCTGAACTGTTGCTCCCAAGTATTTAAACTCGTCCACCTTCGCCAACTCTACTCCCTGCATCCTCACCGTTCCACTATCCTCCCTCATTCACGCACATTCTGTCCTAGTCCTACTGACCTTCATTCCCCTCCTCTAGAGCATATCTCTACTTCTCCAGGGTCTCCTCAACCTGTTCCCTACTCTCACTACATATCACAATGTCCTCTGCAAGCATCATAGTCTACGGGGACTCCTGTCTGATCTTTTCTGTCAACCTGTCCATCACCATTGCAAATAAGGGCTCTGAGCTGATCCTTGATGTAATCCCACCTCCACCTTAAATGCATCTGTCACTCCCACTGCAGATCTCACTGCTGTCAAACTACCCTTGTACATATTCTGTACCATTCTTGCATACTTCTGTCACTTCTGACTTTCATACAATGCCACATGAGTGAAAGCTGCACATAGTCTAAACTGCAAAGGAGCTATTACATCAAGGCAATGCAGGTCTTGGCTTAAAATTCCCAAAGTCACCTTGTTATCAGAAAGATCGGGTAATTCCTTTGGTAACCCAGGTGTGCAGCATGGTGCTTGTCAACGTTGCTGTGTATGACTGCCTTTAATGACTTTGAGGTTGCAGCTCTGTCCTTATTGGTGTTCGACCATGGGGAGCTAGCTCGATGGACATCATCTTCTGCGTATTATGAATTCCTGAAGGAATTGTCCTGTTTTTAGACCACTCGTACAATACTGTGTATTTTGTTTACTAAACCAAGCAAAAATGGCACGCTTTTCCCTTGGCTTCATAGTTACTTCCATAGTTTTGGAGTGTTAATTTGCTCAAGACTTGGGTGCTGTCTTTTCTGATTTTTTTTTTTAAGGTGGTGTATGCATCCTATTTAAAGATAGCGATATGTAAATTCAGATGGCAGAATCCAGCCTGCCAAGATATCTGGACCTCTGCTAGCTACAGGAATGCATGTTAAAGTTCCATGTCTTGTCTTGTATTTTTATATTTATCTGCATCTTGCATTTGAAACCGTGTGACAACTAACTTGACAGCAACTACTTGCATCACATTGACAAGCATTTGTTCCTGTGGACAGATTCTCTCACATCCATACCGGAGTCGGAGGTGTCTCTGGGCCAAGGCGAGGTTCAGAACCTTCAATACAGTCCATTGGTGGGAGATTTCCAACAGATCGCCGGGGTTCAGAGCCAGTACTTGTACCAGGAATTACATCAGGGAGGTTTCGTCGTGGTTCTGAGCCCATAGCTCCTCAGCTGATGCCACTGAACATTGGAATCCAGGAAGATGTTGAGGAAGATAAAGAAAGTCCTCCAAAAGATGCCCCATCTAACTGGGCAATGGCATCAGAGTTTATTCCTAGACTGCTTCCACAACAGCAGGGTGAGTGATGTGATCTGCATTCTGTAATTTAACATACTGTGTAACATTCTGAAGTGGCTGGTGGCAAAGACTTTGCATAAAAGGTATTGCATTAACATGTCACTGTCAAAAACGTGTTTGCCGATTTGCAATGTGTAAAGTGTTTTTTTTTTTTTTTTTTTTTTTAAACAGTTGTGTACTTAATACAGCTTCCATTCTAACAAAATGCAATGTGGAGATACAAGTTATGAAAAGTGAGTAGTGTTACTAGGTAGATGAGAACAGCTAGTAGTGATCAGATAAACAGGATGTGTAGCTGCATATTGACAAATTGTACAGAGTCTGGAGCAGTGGGAAATGGATGTCCTTCATGGATGCGTCTGCAGTCATAACAACTGGGTTGTCCTGTCGTCAGGCAGCCCTTCAGTCGGCCGGATTCCAAAGTCCGGGTCCGGCTTCGGCTGATGTCGCACTTCACCCGACGTCATCTCTGCTGGTCTTCGGGTATAAAGGCATCAGCCGACGCCATTTTCTCCAGTCTTTCTTGCCGCGTGGCGCCCGAAGCAGAAGCTGTTCGCAAGTGCCGGTCGGTCGGATCCAGAGATTACTATTACCGAATACTACTTCGAAGACTTCTAAAAGCTAAGTACCCCGTTGGGGACTCTTTCTTGCCTCAGCCGATGTCAGAAAAAGTCAATAACTGTAACTTGTGGGAAACAAATACCTCATAAAGATTTCCACTCTTACTGTTTGCCTTGTTTAGGCCCAGACCACGACGTAGCAGCCTGTTCGGCCTGTGCTTCATTCAACCGACGAACGCTTAGGCGTCTGTCGGAGTTTGCTGAACAGTTTTTCGGTTCTGATTTTGCGTACATTATGCCGTCAGATCCTCCGACTTCCCAAATTGTTAAACGCAAAGAAAAAGACCGACACTCGCGGTCCACGGTTTCGGCCGAAACCATGGTTAAGCAAACCGCGAGTGTCTCTGTTTCGGCCGAAACCGAGAAAACTGATCAAAGCACAGCTGAATCTATGACTACTTCTGAGGTTCCTGCTACATTTCTTGAATCGACCTCAGATATTTTACCTACTACAGTGGTTCCTAGTGACTTATCAGACACCATCCCTTTGGATGTCTCTACCCCAGCACGTGGTGCTGCTAGGCCTCCTGCAGCCATGTCAATTAAGGCCTTTGCCAGGGCTAAAGCAGCCAAGTCTACTAAATCACTGCCTGTTAAGCCCCCCTCAACCAGGCCCACTTCAAGTGCACAAATGCTTACTCTGGCAGAAGATTTAATAACCTTAATTAGGGGATCTCAATCTCACCCAGACAGGGCCTCGCAGCCCCCAGAGAAGAGACCTAGAGCAGAGCCCCCAGAGCCTGGGTCCTCTGATTCTGCGGATGACTCAGATATTACAGACCAGCCAGAGGCTCCTTTCTCCAATTATGAAGACTCAGATGCTGAAGAATCCATCCCAGCTGTTTCCCCTCCAGAAGAATTCTCCTTTGGGGAAACCTTGCATGCCATGCGAGAACAATTCCAATGGCAGCAACAGGATTACTCAGATTCCAGAAAAAGACTTAGGACTTTTCTGCACCTTCCACAACATAGGCCCTTAGCTATACCTCCTGTCCTATCTGTTGTGAACGATGCTTTTAATGATGTCTGCACTGCACCAGATTCTTTACCTCCAGCCCCTGCCAAACCAGATAGATTTTACAGGGTACCAGACACTCATCTTCATCTATACAAGGCCCCACTTGCAGACCCCGAAACTATATCCCAGGGGCCTAAGGCAGTAGCCTCGACCACAGCAAAAAATCCTATTCCTTCTGAAAGGGAAGCCAGGTCTTTAGACAGATGGGGCAAAAAGGTTTACACCTCAGCTACTCTCTCAGCCAGAGCTTTAAACTGTCAGTTTCACATGATACAATACCAAGAGTTTATGCTTGATCAGTTAACTAAAAAGCTATCCTCTGACTCTATAGATAAGAAATATGTATTAGAGATGGTAAATAACATACAACAGGTTAGTAACCATTCACTGAAATGTGGCTATGATGCACTGGAGGCTTCATTTAGATCAGCCATGACTGGCACAGTGATTAGAAGACATGCATGGCTGAAGGAACAGGTCTTACCGGATCATGTTAAAGCTAAGTTATTAGATGTTCCTATGGATAAGGCCAGTTTGTTTGGTACGCCTGCCCAACAGGTAATGAAGAAAATGGAAGAAAAGGCAAAATCTGTCCAAACAGTAAAAGATTTCTTGCAGGTTCAGCCCCAAGGTTTAGCAGGAACTGGCCTGCCAAAACTGGTCCTTTCCTGACTCCACAAGATCCCAAAGAGGCAGGAATAGACGTTCCAGAGGCAGAAATCAACCCAGAGGGGGTGCCTACAGAGGACGACAGTGGCAAGGTAATAACAGAGGCACAGACACAGCCACTACCATTACAACAGCACAACAACAGTGACTTGATTCTAACTCCGCCTACCAGGGAACAAATAGCAGCACCATTAGGCGGAAAATTAACCTTATTTTCAAAGAACTGGCACTATATCACAAAAGACAAGTGGATTTTGCAAACCATAGACCAAGGTTACCGGTTCCACTTCCACACTTTACCAGTCAAAAGAGGAATGCCAAACCTGCCTCCAAATCAAAAAACAGAAGCTCTACAACAGATAATGCAATTAACAAAGATGAGAGCTGTGGAAAGAGTTCCAAGAACAGAACAAGGCAAAGGATTTCACTCCAGACTATTCCTAGTTCCAAGAAAGGAAAAAAGTTGGAGACCTATTCTCG
Organism: Protopterus annectens; assembly: GCF_019279795.1. Taxonomy (NCBI): domain Eukaryota; kingdom Metazoa; phylum Chordata; order Ceratodontiformes; family Protopteridae; genus Protopterus; species Protopterus annectens. The sequence goes on from NC_056739.1 coordinate 138,862,628, forward strand.
ACCTGTCCACCTTAAATACATATATCATTGTCCCAAAATTCAAAATGCTGACTCTACAGCACCTTCTTCCCATGCTGGGCAAGGAGTGTTGGCGGGTAACTCTAGATCTCAAGTAGGCATACCTGCACGTCCCCATCCGACCAATTTGCAGAAGATACCTCAGATTTCTTGCAGGATCAGAGCACTATCAATTCTCAGGATTGCCCTTTGGCTTATCTACTGCGCCCAGAGTATTCACAAAATGCCTGGCATCAGTGATCGCCCACTGCAGACTACAGGGAATTCAAATTTATCTATACCTGGACGACTGTCTGCTACAAGGGGACAACCCAGGCAAGCTGACAACAGATTTACAAAGGGTCATTTACTTGCTACAAGCTCTGGGATACACAGTCAATTTACAAAAGTCAAGGCTGATACCATCCCAAACAAGGACATTCTTGGGCGCGGAATTGGACACAGTAAAACAAATGGCATTCCTAACTACAGAAAAACAAAAAGAACTCCCTCTTTACTTCTTGGCACTAACAAGACGGAACAAGCTAACAGCAAGAAAAGTTCTGCAGGCCCTGGGCTTCATGGCATCATGCATAATCTTAGTTCCACATGCCAGGCTACATATGAGAAAACTACAGTGGTACCTAAAGAATTTATGGTCCCAACACAGGCACAGCCTAGAAGCAGAAATTCCACTAATACCATGCCTAAAACAGGAGTTCCTATGGTGGGCTCAAGCATGCCAGTCAAACCCAGGCCTACCCTTTCACAACTATCAAGCAAGCCAAACCATCACAACAGACGCCTCAGACCTAGGATGGGGGGCTCACATGCTGGGCAAATGTGTACAAGGATTATGGACGCAGGACCAGCTTCACCTACACATCAACCTAAAAGAAATGCTGGCAGTAAAACTGGCAATCCAAAACTTCAGACCATTCCTCAAAGAAGGCCAATTGATAAGGACAGACAACACCACTGTCATGTGGTACATCAACAAACAGGGAGGCACTCATTCATACCCCCTGTGCAGAATGACCTTGGACCTTTGGAACCTGGCACTCAGCTACAACATCCAGTTACAGGCAATATTCGTACCAGGAAAGGAGAATACTCTAGCAGACAGGTTAAGCAGAACCACCTCGGATGCTCACGAATGGATGTTACACCCGGACATCTTCAAGACCATCTCAAAGAAATGGGGAATGCCACAGATCTATTCGCTTCCCCTCTCAATCACCAGCTCAAAAAATTCTGCACAAGGACAATTCCACCCACTTGCATGGAAAGTGGACTCGCTCTCCTTCAGCTGGAAAGGTCTGACAGCATATGCATTCCCACCTCTTCCCTTGCTACACAAGGTATTACTAAAAATCAAGGAGGAGCATCCAACGATAATCCTGATAGCTCCAAACTGGCCAAGACAACACTGGTACCCATTGCTAAGGAGCATGTCTCGGGACAAGATGTGGTCAATACCCCTGAGGCCTTTGATGTTAACTCAGAACAACTACAACATCATGCATCCAAACCAAAAACGTTGCAACTGACTGCATGGAACATTACATAGCAACAACTAATCCAGAACTTTCCCAAAGGGTGAAAGACATTATCCTTGAAGCCCGCAGACCTTCAACAAGAAGGAACTATGCAGGAAAATGGAAAAGATTTGTCATTTGGAGTGCTGAAAGAGGAAAGGATGTGTCAAATATAGATATGGCTAACATTCTGGAGTATTTGGCAGAACTTCTGCATACAGGCCTGTCCTACTCCTCCATCAAGATACATGCATCAGCTATTTCAGCAGAATACAGCTTTGACCCACCTGTCTTTTCACATCCTTTACTCAGGCAGTTCCTCAGAGGGATTAAGAATGTAAAACCCCCTAGGAAACCACCATTGCCAGCTTGGGATTTGAACTTTGTGCTAGAAAAGCTGACACTCACCTTTTGAGCCAGCAGCAACAGCAGAGCTACAGCATCTATCGTGGAAAACTGCTTTCCTACTGGCAATAACCTCAGCAAGGAGGGTGTCTGAACTTCAGGCCCTAATGGCAGTACAGCCCTTCCTAATCTTCCACCAAGATACTGTCCATGAGGACTAATCCTACATTTATGCCTAAGGTGGTATCCAGAGTGTCTTTAAACCAGGCAATCCACCTACCTACCTTCTTCCCCAACCCACAAAACAGAGGGGAAAGAATGCTGCATACCTTGGATGTACATACAGTTACGCTACTACCTGGACAGAACAAAAAGTCACAGAAAAACTGACCAGCTTTTTGTAGCCTATGCAACAGGAAGAGAAGGAAAAGCTATTTCCAAACAGACAATCTTCAAATGGATAGGAAATTGCATACGATTCTGTTACTCCTTCCATGGAAAACCAATTCCACAGAACATAAGGCCTCATTCTACAAGGGCAACAGCCACTACCACAGCCTTCTTACGAGGAGTGGCAACCAAGGACATTATTGAGGCGGCTACTTGGACCTCCGTGCATACATTTGCCAAGCATTATAATTTACCTTTGTACTCCAGATCCCGAGCAGGGTTTGCCACTGCTGTACTGCAAGGGATCCTAACCACACCATAATCTATTTTTCCTCCCCTTAGTTGGCTATGGTATTCTACCCAGTTGTTATGACTGCAGATGCATCCATGAAGGACATAGTACAGTTTTGTACCTACCATAAATGTAGATGTCCGAACTGGATAGCATCTGCAGTCAGGATTACCCTCCCTCCTTCCCCTCTGTGGTACTCCTAGGTATTTACCCTCCTAATAGCTAGCTGGTGGGGAGTCTCTTATGGTGTATTTGTTTGTATATATGTACATACATGCTTATTTTCTGAGTTTGCCTTCTATCCTTTTGCAAACATTGGCATTTATCCAAAATTTAGCCTTCCAGGGAGGGCAACTGGCATCTGGGGCAAGAAACACTGAAGAAAATGGCGTCGGCTGATGCCTTTATACCCGAAGACCAGCAGAGATGACGTCAGGTGAAGTGCGACATCAGCCGAAGCCGGACCCGGACTTTGGAATCCGGCCGACTGAAGGGCTGCCTGACGACAGGACAACCCAGTTGTTATGACTGCAGATGCTATCCAGTTCGGACATCTACATTTATGGTAGGTACAAAACTGTACTTTTTGTAGCTTTAGCTGCTTAGACCTGGGCAGTTTGCGTAGTCCATACATTCCTGCAGTGCTGCCTTAGGAAGAAAGTGCAAGTAGGCATTTGGTAGCGGTCTCCTTCAAGCTTGGGATCCCATGCAATTGTATGTTAGACTAGTGGTTTGAAGCTGGTTGGTAGGGCTTGTCCATTATGGCTAAATGGTTTGGAATCAAAAAGGACCAGCTGGGTAGGAGCAAGTTGATGGTTGTTGACCTGCTGTGGGTTTAGCTGTTGCAGGACTGACCCAAAGTGGACAACTTTAATGATACTAAAGCCTGCTGGTGGTCTGTACTATAGCCATGTTGCCTTCTGCATTTGGTACACTTCTATAAGAGGTTTTGGGCAGTTGGACCTCTGACTAGAGGTTTGGCTTCATCAAATAAAACTGATCTGCAGATTGACTCCAAAAATTTAGGAGTACAAAAGGATTTTTAGGAATACTGGCAAAATGTTTTCTGAATATGTAAAATGGTTTTGACTGCATTATAGCAAAATGAGCAAGTTCAGCAGTTTCCCTTTGTCAAGGGGAGAAAGTTAATGTGAATTGCATATGTATTGTATTTTATAAACACCTCATCCAGTCTAGCTTTTATGGCTCTGAATTATCAGACCCAAATTACTATTTTGCTATGTTAGGAATTAAAGTAAAACTCTGGCATCTAAGAAGGTGCAGGCATTAAGCAACAGGCCATACAGATAGTGGCTCAGGATTCAAAGGTGGTTAAACCTAGCATCAAATGCAGCTTATGATACAGTGGAGGCTTCTCCAGAGCAGCTGCTGCTGGATGTTCTTCGTTCCCCATTGCTGCAGTCCTTACTATTGGGTTTAGTCCGCCGTCCAGTCGGCCCGAATACCAGAGTATAAGGCTGACGTCGGTCAGGGCGCATTAGACTCACGTCAGTACGTCAGGGTACTAATGCGCATGACCGACGTCATATCCTGAGTCTTTTTTGCCGCATGGTCCGATGCAGAAGCAGTTTTGCGAGTGCAGGTTGGCGTTCTGAAATATTTCCGAAACCGGAGTTTCAGACCGAAACAGAGTTGGCTAAGTACCCCGTTGGGGAACATTTTGCTCTTTTCTTGCCTCAGTATTTAACCGGATGTCAGAAAAAGTGAATAACTGTATTTCTTGTGGGAAACAGATACCTCATAGGGATTACCATACCTTGTGTATACCTTGTTTAGGGCCTGAGCACGGCGTTGTTGGTTGCCGCCTTGTGCTAGGTTTAACAAACGCACTATTAAGAGGAGGTTAGACTGTGCCAGGTTAGTGTTTGGGAAGCGTTGCAATTATAAAATGCCGCCGGATGCTCCGACGCTTCGCCCAAGAAGCGCAAGGACAAAACAGCGAAGCCTAGGGTTGATGAACCGGCAGTCCCGGACGCCGGTTCTTTAGAAGGCTCAGTGGAGCCAGAGGTTTTGCCAGGAGTTTCCATGGAGTCTCAGGCAGAAACTTTACTGTTACAGGATGTGCCTTCTCAGGAGGTAGGCCAGGCTGAGGGGGCTTCTCAGGTAACTGTTCTTCCCTCTCTTCCCAAGGTAGTTAGAGCCTCTCCTTCTGTTGCCAAAACTTCTTTGAGAGGTAGGCCAAGTTCAGCTTCAGTGGGGCTTCTCCTAGCATTTCGGTTCTGTACCTAAGAAACATATGCTTAAAATGGCAGAAGATTTGATTACTATGATTAGAGGTTCTATGCCCCCTCCTGATAAGAGGCCTAGGGTGGAACCGAGTTTGATAGTTTTGAACAGTGTTCAGAGGCTTCAGAGTCTTCATGAAGACTTGCAGGAGTATCCTACTTATTCTGATTCTGATGTGGATGATTCCACTCCTACAGCTTCTCCTCCTGAGGATTTCTCATTTTCAGAGACTCTGCATTCCATGAGGGAGCACTTTAAATGGGAAGGCCAGGATTACTCTGATTCCAGGAAAAGGCTTAGGGAATTCTTGTTTTACCCCAGCATAGGCCCTTAGCTATTCCTCCTGTGTTGAATGTGGTGGAAGATGTTTTGCAGAGGCTTCCCTGAACCCTGACTCTTTGCCTCCTGCTCCTGTTAAGCCTGATAGGTATTATAGGGTGCCCAAGCTCATAAGTATTTGTTTAAGAGTCCTAGGGCGGACCCAGAAACTATTTCTCAAGGGCCTAAAGGTGTTAAGGCTTCTGTGGTTAAAAATCCTGTTCCCACTGATAAAGAGGCAAGGGCTTTGGATAGGTGGGGAAAGAAAGTGTATACTTCTTCCACTCTAGCCATGAGAGCGTTGAATTGTCAGTTTCACATGCTAAAATATCAGAATTATCTCCTTTCACAATTAAAATCTAAGGTGGATGCTTTGGCGGAAGGTATTGAGTGTAAAGAGTTGCTGGATTTGGTTCATGTGTCTGAACAAGTGGGTAAGCATTCTTTGCAATGTGGTTTTGATGCTGTACAGGCCTCCTCGAGGGTGGCTGCTACTAGTTCTGTTCTTCGCAGGCATGCCTGGTTGAGGGATCAGAATTTAGCTGAGCATGTTAAGACAAGGATTTTGGATGCTCCTTTACAGTCTGATGTGTTGTTTGGATCGCCTGTGGAAGCAGTTTTAAAGAAAATGGAGGACAAAGCTAAGTCTATGCAAACTGTTAAAGATTTTTTGCAGGTGCAGCCACCAAAGTTTAGTAGAAATTGGCCTGCTAAGGGGTGGACATATCCTGCTTATGATTCCCAGTCTAGGGGTAGGTCTAGACGTGGTAGGGGCAGGGCTCAAGGTTCTTTAGGCCTAGAACAGGAGTTCACCTGCTCAGACTTCTGGTGAGGGCAGGGGTCAGTCCTTTCGTAAACAGACCCAATGACCTGTCTTTTCAGCTGCCAGTAGATTCTCGTCTGGCAGCTCCTTTGGGAGGAAGACTATCTCTTTTCAAAGAAAATTGGGATTTAATTACTCAAGACAAATGGGTGTTGGATATCATTCACCACGGTTACAGATTTTATTTCCATACAATGCCCCTTTCAAAGGCATGCCAGACGTTCCTCCTCCACAAAGAAAAGAGGCTCACAAGCAAGTTTCTCAGTTACTCCAGATGGGGCCATTCAGCCAGTCCCTGTATCAGAAAGGGGCCTAGGATTTTATTCTCGCCTGTTCCTAGTACCAAAGAAGGGGAACACGTGGAGACCAATTTTGGATTTATCTCTCCTCAACACTTTTCTGGACATTCCCAAGTTCAAGATGTTGACGTTACAACAGCTTTTACCTCTGCTGGGCAAAGATCACTGGATGGTAACTTTAGATCTCAAGGAAGCTTACCTTCATGTGCCTATAAGGCTAAGTTGCAGGAAGTATCTGCGGTTTCGAGCTGGAGATTCTCATTATCAGTTCTCTGCATTGCCCTTTGGCTTATCTACTGCGCCCAGAGTATTCACAAAGGTTCTGGCTCCAGTGATAGCTTACTTCAGGCTTCAAGGAATTCAAATCTATCCTTACTTGGACGACTGCCTGATTCTGGCTCAAGAAAAGGAAGACCTTCTACAGCATCTGGAATATGTTATAGCAGTGCTAAGATGCCTAGGGTATTCTGTGAACGAAATAAAGTCCAGTCTAGTACCCTCTCAAGACATGTGCTTTCTGGGTGTGAGACTGAATACAGCAGCCCAGATGGCCTTTTTAACCCCGGACAAACAAAAGAGTCTGTCACTTTACTTCCATCAACTATCTCATCAGTCCGTGCTGACTGCAAGGACAGTCCTTCAAGCATTAGGGTTCATGGCATCTTGTATTCTGGTGCTTCCCAATGCCAAACTGCATATGAGGAAGCTACAATGGTATCTCAAAAATGTATGGACACAGCACTGCCAGGATTTGGACACTGTCATTCAAATAATACCTTGCCTTCAAAAAGAATTTTTGTGGTGGGCTCAGGAATGTCACCTAAACAAGGGACTCTGTGACCTGGCCAGAGGCGAGTCAGATTTTAACGACAGATGCCTCGGACATTGCTTGGGGAGCTCATCTAAATGGAAAGTGGATACAAGACAAGTGGCCTGCCAGACTACAGCATCTACATATCAACATGAAGGAGATGTTAGCAGTCCAGTTTGCATTAATGGCTTTCAAGGAGTTACTTCTTCCAGGGCAGGTGTTAATTCTAACAGACAACACAACTGTCATGTGGTACATCAACAAGCAAGGGGGGAACACATTCTTATCCTCTATGCAGGCAAGCAATGATTTTATGGGAGACTGCGCTAAGCTTGCAACTAACTCTTCAGGCAAGGTTTCTGCCGGGAGCACAGAACTCCTTAGCAGATGTGTTAAGCAGACAAATCATGGATCCCCACGAGTGGAAATTGGATCTTCATGTATTTCAAAATTGACAGTGTCATGGGGAACTCCAGACATAGATCTGTTCGCTTCTCCACTAAACCACCAGCTGCCACAGTATTGCACAAAGGGGTTTCATCACACAGCTTGGAAAGTGGATGCTCTGTCTTTCAGTTGGAAAACCTTCATGTGTATGCCTTTCCTCCTCTGCCTCTTCTTCCAAAGGTACTATTAAAGGTCAGACAAGACAGGCCAAGGATGATTTTGATAGCTCCAGATTGGCCTCGGCAACACTGGTACCCACTACTACGGAGTCTGGTAAGGAAGCCTCCATGGCCTTTACCTCTGATTCCTCATCTGTTATCTCAGAAGGATGGTCATCTGCTCAATGTCAAGCTTCACTCTCTTCATCTAACAGCCTGGCATATTCTGTGTTGAAACACAGCAGGTCTCAACTTCCTCAAGTTTTAAATGTGATTATGGAAGCTAGAAGACCTAGTACAAGGAAAGTGTACGGAGAAAAATGGAAGAGATTTTTATTTTGGAGTACAGCAAAGAATTTGCAGGTTTCTGAGCCTAATTTGAGTGTGGCTCTTCAATATCTTACTGAGTTATTGGACAAAGGTTTGTCCTTCTCTTCCATTAAGATTCATGCTGCAGCAATTTCAGCTCACTATGATTGTGACCCACCATTGTTTTCGCATCCTTTGTTCAAGCAGTTTCTTAGAGGGGCAAAGAATATAAGACCCCCACGTAGAGCTCCTACTCCTGCTTGGGATCTCAATTTTGTGTTGGAAAAACTTACTCTACAACCTTTTGAGCCTGCGGCTACTGCTGAATTGAAATACTTGTCATGGAAGACTGCTTTTCTGTTGGCTATTACTTCTGCAAGAAGGGTGTCTGAGTTGCAGGCCCTTATGGCAGTAGAGCCCTTTTTGATTTTCCATAAGGATAGGGTATCATTACGTACTAATCCTTCCTTTATGCCGAAGGTGGTTTCTAGTGTGGCTTTAAACCAAACTATTCATTTGCCTACTTTTTATGCAGACCCCCAAAATAAAGGGGAAAAGATTTTGCACACTTTAGATGTACACAGGCAATTGCGTTATTATTTAAGCAGGACTAAGGATTTCAGGCAGTCTCAGCAGTTGTTTGTTTCTTTTGCTTTGAGTTCACAGGGCAAGCCTGTGTCAAAACAAACGATTTCTAGGTGGATTGGCTTTTGCATTGCATTTTGTTATTCCCATCATGGCAAGGAGATTCCAGCTGGGATTAGGCCTCATTCCACTAGGGCTACTGCCACTTCAACAGCATTTCTAAGGGGTGGCAACTAAGGATATTTTGGAAGCAGCTACTTGGAGTTCAGTGCATACTTTCTCTAAGCATTATCACCTTCCTATCTACTCTAAGTCTAGGGCTGGTTTTGCCACAGCTGTTTTGCAAGGCATGTTGTCAGCTCCTGCTTCTTTATGATTTGCCAGCCTCCCTTACCTCTGCTTTGGGATTCTACCCAATAGTAAGGACTGCAGCAATGGGGAACTAAGAACATAGTACAGTTTTGTACCTACCATAAATGTAGATGTTCGAGGATCCCCATTGCTGCAGTCCAATTTACCCTCCCTCCTTCCCCTCTGTGTTTAGGGGTGGTTGTGTAGGTGAGGTTACATGCTTATATTTTTGTATATATTCTTGTATATATTGTACATATTTTTGGTGCAGGTATTTTGGGCCTTGTCTTTTTAGGGTCTTCTGACATCTGGGGCAAGAAAAGACTGAGGATATGACGTCGGTCATGCGCATTAGTACCCTGACGTACTGACGTCAGTCTAATGCGCCCTGACCGACGTCAGCCTTATACTCTGGTATTCGGGCCGACTGGACGGCGGACTAAACCCAATAGTAAGGACTGCAGCAATGGGGATCCTCGAACATCTACATTTATGGTAGGTACAAAACTGTACTTTCTGTTAAAAGGAGGTAGACATGGCTACACCCTGTCCCCTCACTGAGTAGTTTAATGCCAGGCTGATAGTCTACTTTGAGTAGGCTTTGGTGCAGTCAGCTTGTTCAAAACCTTAGAACAAGCTGCACACACATTTTCTTAGGTACCCATATGTCAAACTACCATGAAATAAACACCACTTTCTTGTAGAGTGTCCAAGTCCCCTCATAATGCCAAGCAAATGCCTATGACAAGATTAAGGCAAATCCTAGGAGGCCTTCCTACCCAAACAAGTCAGTCTGACTACCTTTTCTCCCCTGCCCCCCCCCAGTCCATCACCCCCCCCCCCCCCGTCCAAAGGACTCTCAGGCTTGGAAGGAAGTCTGTCCATTTAAGGGCATCCCTCTTCCACCTCCCATCATTCAACTTTGACCAAGGCACAATGGAACATGAGCCATGCCAATAATGGGGGGGGGGGGGGTTATACTCACGACTTCAATAAATTAAGGAGAATGGAGACCTGTATTTTCAGTTTGCTACTTTCAAGCTTCTCTCTCCAAGTTATCTCTTCTACATTTGTCTTTCCGCAAGCTTTTCTGGCTTCTTTCAGTAAGCTTTTTCTGGTTTCCATGGATCTATAGGATGCTTGCTTGTACATTGTGGTCCACCGTACATTCAAGAAATAGCTTGCTCCTCGCACACAATTCTCAGTTTTGCTTTTTGGACATTTCAGTTGCCAGGGTTTTCACAAGTGTCTTGTCTCTGGTCATAGCCTTCTGCAGGACTCTGAATTTGTATCTTCTCATTCTTAGATTACCTGTTACAAGCACCCCCAACACTGACCCTTTTACTTTGTTTCACCATGTTCCTCCTCCAGAGTTCATCAACTTCAAAAGTCCACAGTAGAACCCACCCAAAACCTTGTTTTTGTTCTTGGGCTAAAAACTGGACAGCAGAGCCATGCATGCCTTTCTTCCTCCAGACAAGGTAATCTTTCCAGCTGTTTTCGGACTTGCACTATTAAGAGAAATTCTCAGGACACTATGGTTCATACTCATGGTCCCCTTTGCCAGGCTTCATGTGTGCGATTCAGTGGTACCTGAAATTTTAGTCCCAAGGTTCTTGCCTTTGGGCACTCTTCCCCTTAAAGGAGGAGAAATGCAATGGTGGATATCACAATAATCCTCAGTCTAGGCCTACACCTTTCAAAGTTCAGACACAACAAAAAGTTAAACACAGATGCTTCAGACATTGCATGGATAAGGGCACCCTACGAGTCCAGGCTACCAGATATAAGGAGCACACAGCCACCTAAAGATATGGGGTGGTCTCTGCCAGGAGTACACAGACACGGAGCTTCAGGGTTGAGAAGTTGGGAAGATGAATTTTTTGGACCTTGAGGATTCAGCCAGCTGATATGGTGTCATGCAAATGGTCTGAAAACCTGGATATGATCCTAACCAAGGAAGATATGGATTAAGGATGGCCAGGTGAAGGAAAGTGCCACTAGAAAAACATGTTTATTACTCTGTGGATTAGAGTTGGGACAAGCATGATTGATGCTGATGTGGACTTTTAAGAGAAGTAGATTGAGGACGTTGTGATACAGGGATAATGTTGAGATCTGAACTTAATTTGGTCAACCTGTAGATTTCGGATCAGATGCGGATCTGAGCCAGCAGCTTCCCAAGATCTGAGCTCCAAGCACCTCCCCCTTAACCCATACTACATTGCAACCTCCTTCCAACCCTCAGATCTCGTTTGCCGTGGCTTCGCCAAGACTTTATTTCTGAGATTCAGGGTAGGTAGAGTGAGATTTTTGATTTAACTTTAGCGGTGTGCTTTTTCAGTGTGAGTGGTTTGTTTTTTTCCCTTTGTTCTCCCTCAGGTTTACCACAAAAAAAAGAAAGTTTTAGAGTTGTAAACTTTACCTTGGTGTAGGCCTCCCCTTCCTGCCCCTGGTGCATGTGCGTCAGTTTAATAGCCTTTGCTTATTGTAGGGTGGCTTGTCGGACTCTCAAAAGCAAACCTTTTCTAAATGCACGGAGTGTGGCCATAAGCTGCCGATGGTCACACTCTGTGTGGTATGTGTAGGGCTTCCCCACCTTACTTTGGGCTGCATGATTTGTGTAGCCTTTAACACTTGGTTTCTGCAGGATCACAGGGCCAAGTTGACTCTGGCTGGCCTTCTCCCAGTGGAATCGGCGGCTTCGGCTTCTTCCTCTTCGGCCATGGCTGTGGTTGTACAAGCGTCTGGTCCCCCCGTTGGACTCCCACTTCAAAACATGGCAATAGAGAGGCCAGGAAGGAGAAGCACAAAGACTGGGAAAGAGAGGAGAGGGGTTGCAAGAGACCAGCGAACTCGGATCTGTCTGCCCCCCTTCCAAAGTGGTCTCCACACCAGAAAGTTCCCTAGGCAGTCTTCCCCTCTGCTCCGTTCTCAAAGATTCTCCCCAGAGCCAGAGGAGGAGGCTCTGCCTGCTTTGAGGTCATCCTCTCATCAGTCTTCCCGGCCGGTGTCATTGGCATCCTCCAGATCCACGAGAAGCCTCTGTAGCCGACGTGGACCGGATGATAAGGTTCTTGCAGACTCTATTGCAGATGAGTGTTGTTGGCTCCCCCTCCTGCCGGAGCGTGGAGTTTGTCTCCAATGTTCACCCAGATGTTCTTCGTGTTTCACTGTTGCAGTCATCACATTTGGGTTATCTGCTTGCAGGTAGCCCTCAGTCGGCCTGATCATCAAAGTCTTGGGTCCTGCTTTGGTTGCTGTCTCATCTTCCATGACATCAGGGATATAAAGTATGCAGCCAACACCATTACATCAGTCTTTCTTGCCGTGTGGTGCCCGAAGCAGAAGCAGTTCGCAAGTGCCGGTTGTCCGACTCCTGAAATTTTTGTTTTTGAGTTTCAGATCCAAAGTCTTCAACTAAGCTAAGTACCCCATTGGAGAACCTTTTTCGTACGCTAAACCGATGTCAGTAAAAATTAACAGTTTTATTTCTTGTGGAAAGCAAATACGTCAGATTTTCATTCGTACGGCATTCCTTAGGCCCAGACCACAAAGTACCTCACTGTCAGTTTTGTGCCTTATTCAAACTCATACTATTCATAGTCTGTTCATTTTCGCATCTAAATATTTTGGTACTCTGTTCAATTATCCAGAAATGGCTTTGGTAAGCCACCCGACTACCGGCATTCTGAAAAAATGCAAAGATAAAGGCAGAGAAGACTGCATTAGGTCCAAAGTATCTAACTCTTCTAAGCTAGTCAACAGTTCGCTGGTACTCGGGTGCTTTCGCAGCCCCTGATACCTACTACTTCAGAATGTTAAGTTGTCAATCTCGCCTTCATTCTTGCTGGATGGGTTTGGAGCCGATCCTCTGCTCCGACTCTGCACTTGCTTAGCTTGAGAACTCCTTTTACCAGCTCGAGGCAACCCTATATCCCATGATGCAAGGCGGGACTACCTCAGATCTCGTTTGCCGCTTTGTGAAGAGGTCACCTTTTTTGCCAGCTGAGGTAAGTTTGAGTTTTTCAAACAGCTTAAGTCAGGGTTTATCTTCCCCTTTTCCTATTTTTTAGTGTGTAGTGTCCATACAATCGCCCTATTCCCCTTATAGTTAAAAAATTTTTACTTTATAAAAAGTTTAAAAATTTCAGTAAGGCCTAGGCCTTCCTTATTAATCCCTACCTGTGTGTCTGTTTGTGGGATTAATTTGTGTGACTGTTTTGGGGTGTGTGTGTAAGTATTTTATTACTCTTTTCCTTAGACTGTCTAAAGAGGTAAAGGTCTCGGGCTTCAAGAAGTGTGACTCGTGCTGTCAGAAAATGTCTGACAGACGGTCACACTTCTTGTGTTTACTGCCTGGGGCCTTTACACCTGCAGGACTCCTGTGCTTTGTGTCGCTCTTAGCCAGCGAGTCCTGCAGGAAAGGATGAATAAGTTAATCCTCCGTGGCTTGCTAAAGCCGGAAGGTTCACCCACTAAACCTGGGTTCAGTAAGCCTTCCAAGCCATCTAAGGGTCAGGCTACAGCTTCCAAGCCTTCCCCGGTGGCTCCGACTCCGGAGTCGATCTTTCTCCTTCTCAGCTAGGGTCGGTTCCGACACCCAATCTGCTGTTGCCTTGTCTGCTCCGGCTGGAGCAGACACAGTATCCAGTATCGGAGCAGAGAAGCCTTCGGCTCCATCTGGAACCCATAGGACGTCGGCTCCGATGACTTCATCCAAGAAGAGATCTCTGTCCCCGTCTTTGGAATCTATCCACTCGGCTCCGGGGTCTCCTCTTTTGTCGGAGCGGAGTCATCTGAGCCGATCTTCGAGATCTTCCAGGCTGTCTGACCATGATTTAGAGAGGGTGGTAAGCAGGCTGTTAGTCGCAGGCACTGGCCCAAATGCTCCATAGCCCGTCTCAGCAGACTTCGGCTATTGCTTCACCCCTTGAACTTCCTCCTCCGACTCCCCACCAGAGTTCGGAGCCGGAGCTTCTCGGGACAGTGACTGTGTCGGCGCCAGAACCGATGCATCCTTTTTCGGCTCCGTCGTCTTCGGCTCCGATCTCCTCCTTGAGACCTTCCTTGGAGGGATCCGGTCGTCTAGTTTCCCTTGTCGGCTCCGAGGGGGCTAGTGGCATCGGACCCTTGTCCAACCCCGCTCTCTCTCTCGGGGCTTCGGCTTTGGTAAGCTCGGCACAGACATTGGCCTCGGAGCCTTCCCTCTCAGTGGAGCCGGGAATTCCTATTTCCTCGGAATGGGAATATTCCGGTCTCCCGGGGAGGGGAGCCTTTGAGGTGATGAGGAGTGTCCTGGCACCTGAGCCAGTTCAACGGTCCATCCCTCTAGCTCCTCCCTCTTCGGTGCCTCTTGCCAGCCTCTTGCTCTCAGGCCCAGGGATCCATCGCCCCAGGTTTCCCCATTGGGAATATCTTCCTCTTCCGAGGTTTCTCCTGATCCTGCAGGGGAACCCCCTCGGAAGAGGACGTGTAAGAGTAAACACAGACTCCCCTGAGTCTACTACATCTGATACCGACTTGGATGAGTCTGAGGGTTCCCCATGATCCCCCTCTGAGGATGTCTCCTTTTCAGACATCCTTGAGCTCCTCAAACAGAGGGGGAATTGGCCCTCCATTGACCCCTCCGAGGATGCGTCGGTATACCTGGAGGCTTTTGGATCCCGACCCTCCACCTCCTGGGTGTCTCCGCCTTTCGACCCACTTATGCAGGTAGTGGCTCGGAAGGCGTGGGCAGCTCCAGATTCTGTGGAACCTGTCCCCAGGAGACCATCCAAGTTTATTACGGCCCCTACGGACAAACAGTTTCTTTCCAAGGGCGTCTGTGGATGCTATGGTGGTGGCGGCGGCCACTAAGAAGGAACTTGCGGATCCTTCAGTACCTGTCCATCCTCCTAACAAAGATTCTAGGACCATGGACAGGTATGGAAAGCGGATGTTTTCTTCAGCGACCTTTGCTATGCGTTCGCTGAACTACCTTTGTCACTTCACCAGGCTTCAAAGAGATATTCTCAAGGAACTAGGTGAAGTGGTCCAGGATCCTTCTGCTGCTGGGGCTCAAGAAAAGATCGCCTCACAGCTAGCAATCCTGAATTCCTTATCCAACTCCTCCATGCGGCTCATATCCTATGCGGCCGATGGAGCGAGCAGGGCCGCAGGCACAGGAGTGGCTCTTAGACGTCAAGCCTGGATGCGGCTTTGTAATTTTGTGGACCCCTTTAAGGCGTCCTTCACCAATACCCCCTTTGACTGTTCGGCTTTGTTCGGACCTCAGGTGAAGGATACCTTGACCAGGTGTGAGCAGGACGGTAAAACTCTTTCTGCCGTTGGAGTCCATTTTTCCACCCCTTCTAGACCATATCCCAAGGGTCAGAAGGGAGGGAAGATGTGGTTCCAAAGCCCAAGGAGCTACACCGACACACGTGGTCAGTTTACCCCCAGAGGCAGAGGGGTAACAATAATAGACGCCGCCCTAGAGGCAGGGGGGGGTCCTCAGAACCAGGGCAACAGGGAGTCTCTTCCTGAGAAGCCCTTTCAGCACCCCTGAGGTGTTGCCCGACTGTCCACCCTTGGAGGCAGTCGGGGAAGGATTTCTCTGTACCCAGTAGCCTGGCATTCCCTCTCACAAGATATGTGGGTACAGTCGATCATATCAGAGGGTTACAAAATCGCCTTGGAAAGGTATCCCGGACCTCAACAAGGCCTTCCAGGACATCTCACCCGGTGAAAGGGATTTGGCAGAACAGGAGGTTTCAAAGCTCCTAGAAAAAGAGCCGCCCAGACTGTTCCGCAGACCAAGTAGGATCCGCGCCTACTGAGATTCTTTTGGTCCCCAAAAGGACGGGAGATTGGAGACCAATATTAGACCTGAGCAGTCTAAACAGATTTGTCAAGAAGGCAAGATTCCGGATGGTCACGCTTCAGTCCATTCTGCCCTTTCTGGGCAAGGACAACTGGATGTGCTCTATAGACCTTCAGGACGCGTACTATCACAAAGATTCACAGGCGCTCCAGAAGGTTTCTCCGCTTTCGGCTAGGGACCAGTCATTACCAATTCAGAGCCCTGCCCTTTGGCCTCACTTCAGCCCCCAGAGTGTTTACCAAATGCATGGCAGTGGTCACAGCTCATCTGAGACGTCAAGGATTCCAGGTGTTTCCTTAGACTACTGGCTCCTCTCCGCCACCACCAGGTGTCAGCTTCTTCAGACCAGAGACTACACTCTGCAGCTATGCAGGAGTTTGAGAATTTCAGTGAATTTCGAAAAATCTTCTCTGCGGCCTTGCCAATCTATCACCTTTATAGGCGCAGAATTAAACACCGTCAAAATGTTAGCCAGACTAACCGATCAAAGAATTCTGGACATCCAAAAATACGTTCGGATTTTATTGCAGAGCAGCAAAGTCAAAGCCAGACTGATACTAAAGGTTCTAGGTCTTATGGCTGCGGCCATTGTTCTTCTACCACTGGCTCGCTTCCACATGCGTCTTCTGCAGTGGATGTTATTCACTCGGTGGTCGTTCCACAGTCTTCCGATGAGGCATGAAATCTTAGTCACACAATCGTGCAGGACTCATCTGAACTGGTGGATATCTTCCCCTCTTCTTCATCAGGGCCGACCTTTTGTTCCCCCTCCTCCGGTTGCCACAGTTACTACGGATGCCTCTCTGATCGGGTGGGGGGGGCATTATCAGGGCAGGATGGTCCACGGGATGTGGCAACCCATAGAATACCATCTGCACATAAATGTCCTGGAGATGAGAGCGGTGCTTTTAACGTTGCAAGCCCTCAACGACTTTCTTCCCGCGGGGACTATTGCAGTACAAACGGACAATATGTCCGTGGTCTGGTACATCAACAAGCAGGGCGGGACCAGGTCCTATCCGTTGTGTCGAGAAGCTCTCAGACTTTGGCAATGGGCAATCTCCTCTCATCGGTTTCTGATAGTAACGCACATTCCCGGCAGGTCCAACCTCTTGGCGGACAGGCTGAGCAGATCCATTCTCATGCCTCACGAGTGGTCTCTCAATCAATCTGTAGTGGACCAGATTTTTCTGAAGTGGGGCACACCTTGTTGCGATCTTTTTGCTACACCCCAAAACAAGTGCCCCAATTTTTTTCACCCTCTTTCCCCTACCAGGCCAACCCCTGAGAGACTCTCTAACCCAGGATTGGCCCCGGGGACTTCTGTACGCTTTTCTTCCTTTTCCCTTGATTCCACAAGTCATTCAGAAAGCCACCGTTTTGAGGGCCAAGTTTATTCTCATTGCCCCTTACTGGCCTCGACGACAAATTTGGTTTCCGTCTCTGCATAGTCACCTCCTGGTGCAGCCCTGGCATCTGGACCCAGTTCCGGATCTCTTGATCCACCAGTCGGGTCAACAGCACCGGGCCATTCATTCTCTCAACCTCACTGCTTGGTTGCTCCACTTGCTTCCTATGATCTCTGATCCGGTCAGAGACATCTTAGTGGCTTCTTTAAAGTCGTCCACCAGAACCATTTATGCTAGCAAGTGGCGACGTTTTTCCATTTGGGCAAATTCCAGAAATATTGATCCCTTTACTGCTCCTGTGCATTCTGTTTTAGATTTCCTGGCTGAAGTTTTTCAGTCAGGATCTTCTTCATCTACAGTAAAAGTTCAACTGGCTGCTATTTCCAAGTATCATGTTGGCTTGCAAGATCATAACATTATGTCTTCATAGACTATGCAAGGCCTTTCTGAGAGGAGTGTTTCTCCTAAAGCCGCCAATAAAACATCCTCCTCCACAATGGGATCTAAATTTAATGTTGGCATCCTTAATGTTTACCACCCTTCGAACCGTCTGCTTCATGTTCATTGAAATTATTGACCTGGAAAACTATATTTTTACTGGCTGTCACTTCAGCAAGAAGGGTTTCAGATTCAAGCTCTCTGCATCCGTTCCCCTTACTTGGTTTTTCACAAGGACAGGGTATCCTTAAGAACGAACCCGTCCTTTCTCCCCAAAGTTGTTTCTCAAACCAATATTAATCGATCCATCGATCTACCAGTCTTTTTCCCAAACTATTCTGACAGAGCTGAACAAAAGCTTCATTTTTTGGATGTCCATCGTCAGCTCAGGTACTATTTGCATAGAACGAAACCATTCAGGAAATCGGACCAATTAGTCTCCTATGCAGAAAACAGGAAAGGTCTCCCAGTGTCTAAAGTGACCTTATCCAGATGGTTGTCTTCCACCATTTCTTATGTGTACTCACTCAGAGGCAAGCAACTACCTTCTAAACCGAAAGCACACTCAACCAGGAGTCTGTCCACTTCTGCAGCCTTTCAGGATAGACTACCCATTGATACCATTTGTGCAGCAGCTACTTGGGCCACTCCTCATACCTTTGTCTCTCATTACAAGTTAGATTTGGCCTCCAGAGACGGGGCCAGTTTTGGTTCCACAGTTCTCAAGAGTCTGTTCCATTGAGCCACCCGGGATACAGGTGCTAGGACGGTCCCATCCAGCAAGAATGAAGGCGAGATTGACAACTTAACATTTAGAAGTTATGTACCTACCATAACGTTCCATGTTAGTTGTCTTCTCTCGCTTCTTTCTTCGCCCCTCCCTCCTTCCCCCTGGCCTGGACAGATCTTGAAGAGTTCCTATCAGGTTGTTTCCTCCTGAGCCTTCATTAGAGGACTCCTTTATTATGAACTTGGGTTTCCTAAAATATATTAGGTTAGTCCTTAGCAGGGTAGGTTAGCTACCAAACGAGATCTGAGGTAGTCCCGCCTTGCATCATGGGATATAGGGTTGCCTCGAGCTGGTAGAAGGAGTTCTCAAGCTAAGCAAGTGCCGAGTCGGAGCCGAGGATCGGCTCCAAACCCATCCAGCAAGAAAGAAGGCGAGAGAAGACAACTAACATGGAACGTTATGGTAGGTACATAACTTCTAATTCACAGGCCTCTACTGAGACCCATTCGGTATGCAGTGAGATGCTTCTTCAACTGTGGAACCTGTGGATGTCTTTACCTTGGATGGGTCTGGAGCCACTGTGCAGCTACTGGCATCTGAGGGTGTATTCAGGCCTACTGACTTGTATATTAAACCAATGCCATCTTCTTCCTCAAGGCCTAAAACCTGATCCATGCCCAGAAAAACAGATGCCCAGACAGTATGGGCAGGCCCATATGCCTAAAAAAAAAAGAATGGCTGAAGACCTTGTTACTTAATCAGGGGAAGCCAACCTTCTCCCTCTGAGACCTAGGACTGATTTTCCTTCTCATCCTTCTGATCAGGATTCTGAAATTTGTTTTTTTTCTAATGACCAGGATTTGCCCTTATCTACCTAGGAGGATTCTGATGTAGAGGACTCCATTCCCTCTGCTCCCCCCCCCCCCCCAGAGGATTTCTCTTTTTGGTGAAACCTTCCATACTCTTGGGGAGCATTTCTGCTGGGAAAGCCAGGATTACTGACTCCAAAAAGAGGCTTAAGGAATTCTTATTCCTTCCTCAACATAGACCTTTAGCTATCCCTCCTGTACTGGACAGTGTAAATGATGCCTTCTCAATCTAGCCTGGCCCCTGCTCCCAGGAAAACTGATGGGTATTACAGGGTACTCTTTAAAAATCTTACTGTGGATCCTGAGACCATTTCAGAGGGACCCAAGGGCATTAAGACCAGTACTGCCAAAAATTCTACCCCCTCTGATAGATTCCAGGGCGCTGGATAGACTGGGTAAGAAGGTATACACGTCTGCAACTTTAGCCATTAGGGGTTTAAACTGTCAGTTTCATATGTTAAAGTATCAGCAGCATATTATTGGATTGCTTAAACAGAAAATGATTCCTGACTGTGCTGAAAATAAAGAATTACAGGATTTATGCATTCTGCTGAACAAATTGGAAAACATACTTTGCAATGTAGTTTTGATTCATTAAAGGCATCTTGCAGGGTTGTGGTCACTGGGTCTGTACTTAGAAGGCATGCTTGGCTTAAGGAGCAATCTTTGCCAGATCATGTTAAAGCTAAATTACAGGATGCTCCCTTAAACCAAGACTGCCTGTTTGGCAAAAAAGCAGTAGTAGTACTTGATGGAAGAAAAAGCTAAATCTATGCAGACTGTTAAAGATTTCCTGCAAGTACAGCGTCCCAGATTTAGTAGGCATTGGCTGTCTAAGAATTGGTCCTTTCCTGCCTCTTCCAGGCCTTCAGTCCAAACCCAGAACCAGCAGAACACCCAGGCTTCAGTTCCAAGGTACTCACAGGCCTAAGCAGTGGGGGGGCTCCCACTTCCAAAGCGGGGACTAGTAAGGCTCTCCCTATGGTAAACTGTCTGACTTAACTTTAAACCTTCCAAGCCCTCCTCAACTGACTTTAGGGGGAAAGATCGCTCAGCATGCAAAAAATTGGGAACTCATTACCCAGGACAAATGGGTTTTAAATAATTTCCCAAGGATACAGATTCCACTTCCACTCCTCACCAACCCCAAACGGTTGGCCAGACCTACCTCCAAATTAGTGGGCAGAGGCTCAAAAGCAAGTTCTCTCTCTCTCCTAAGCATCAGGCCTATTCACCCTGTCCCAGAAGAAGAATGGGGGCAAGGTTTCTACTAAAGACTTTTCCAGGTACCCAGAAAAGACCATTCCTGGCGTCCTATCCTGGACCTGTCTATCCTAAACACCTTTTTGGTAATCCCAAAATTCAAGATGCTAACTCCTCATCAGCTGCTTCCCATGCTAGGCAAAAATTTTTAGTTGGCAACACTGGATTTAGAGGAAGCCTACCTGCACATCCCAATAAGGGAATCTTGCAGAAGATGCCTACGCTTCAGAGCAGGCTGCATGCACCATCAGTTGTCTGCACTACCCTTTGGCTTATCTACTGCACACAGGGTATTCACAAAGTGCCTAGCTCCAGTTATTGCATTTTGCAGGCAAAGAAATATTCAAATATACCCTTACCTGGACGATTGTCTGATTCAGGCAGAAAGCCAGGACATACTATTAAATCACCTGGCATTTGTAAAGAAATTGCTAACTTCTCTGTGGTACACCATAAACGAAAATAAATCGCATCGTGTACCTTGCCAACAAATTGTATTCCTGGGGGCAAGCTTGAATACAACTTCCCAGATGACCTACCTCATGCCAAAGTTCATTTGATAGCTGGGTCTTTGTGGCCAGTAGTTCGAAGTAGGCTATCTGCAAGGAAAATACTGCAAGCCGTGAGGTTCATGACCTCTTGCATTCTACTAATTCCATATGCAAGACTGCATATGAGGAAACTACAATGGTATCTAAAAAGCCTATGGTGTCAACATTCTCAGGACCTAGAATCAATGATTCCTATCATCCCTTGTCTAAAGAGTTCCTTTGGTGGGCAGAGGCCTGCCACCAAAACAAGGGACTGCCATTCACTCTACCTCCTGCCACCCAAACCATAACAGACTCATCAGACTATGCATGGGGGGCTCACTTGGCAGGGCAGTGCATTCAGGGTAAATGGAACCCTAGTCAAGTGCACATATCAGTCAAAAAAATGTTGTTGTACAGAATGTTCTGACAACCTTAAAGGACCACGTTCTTCCAGGACAATTATTGGTAAAGACTGACAACACCACTGTTATGTGGTACATAAACAAGCAGGGGGGAACTGTGGAACACAGCCTTGTGCTACCAAGTGCACCTACAAGCTCAATTCCTGCCAGGAAAGCTAAATTCGCTGGCAGATGACCTAAGCAGAAATCTCATGAACTCACACGCGTGGAAATTGCAACCAAAGATATTCAACATGTTGAAAAACAAATGGGGGGGCACAGAGATGGACCGGTTTGCCTCCCCTCAGAACTACCAATTGGACAAATTCTGCGCAAGGACTCACTACAAACAAGCTTGGAAAGTGGATGCCCTGTCCACCTGGAAAAACCTATCCGTTTTTGCCTTTCCCCTGTGCCCCTCCTCTCCAAATGCTAAGGATCAAACAGGACAAAGGACAATACTCATTGCACCAGACTGGCCACGCCAACACTGGTACCCCCACTTGAGCAGTGTCACTGCTGGCACTATGGCACCTGCCTCAGACACTTGCCCTGCTGTCCCAGCAGAAGGGCTAAATTCTACACCCACAGCTTCAAACCCTGAACCTTGCAGCCTGGCTAATTACTTTATCTCTGTTACCATCTCTCAATAAGCAAGTTGTGGATGTCATTCTGGAGGCAAGGAGGCCTAGTACTAGAAAATCCTATGCTGAAAAATGGAAAAGATTCTGTTCTTGGAGCCATACTGGGGGGGGGGGGGGGGCACAGCAGTGCCCAATTTACCTCATTCTTAAATACTTAACTGAGATGCTTCACAAGGGCCTTTCCTTGTCATCCATCAACATTCATGCCTCAGTCATTTCAGCACATTACAATACAGAGCCACCCTCTTCTCTCGTCCACTGCTGAAGCAATTCCTCAGAGGGGCCAAAAACTTAAGCCCACCCAGGAGAGCCCCTACTCCTGCCTGGGACCTTAACTTTGTATTGGAAAAGCTCACTATACCTCCCTTTGAGACAGCTGCAAATACAGGGTTGAAATTCCTTTCTTGGAAAACAGCCTTCCTTCTAGTAATCACTTCAGCAAGAAGGGTGCCTGAATTACAGGTCCTCATGGCAGTGGAGCCTTTCATCATCTTTCATGTGGACAGGGTGTCCCTCAGCACAAATCCCTCTTATGCCCAAGGTGTTATCCAGTGTGGCCCTTAATCGGTCCATTCATTTACCAACTTTTCTAATCCACAGAACAAAGGGGAATGAATACTGCACTCCTTGGACTTGCACAGACAACTTAGATTTTACTTGGACAGGACTAAGCCTCTCAGGAAATCTGAACAGCTGCTGGTGGCATTTGCTGCAGGCACGGCTGGCCTTAGGCATGGGCGAACTAGGCGACCGCCTAGGGCGCATTACAACCAGCCTTGTAAGGGGTGGAATTTTATGAATTTATTTTAACAAATGCACTTTTGGTATTTTGTGATCTTCTTGGCGCCCTTCACTCAGACTGGGCGCCAAGAAGATCGCAAAATAACAAAACCATAGAGCAAAGGGGAAAGTGCCCTCCCACTTTTATAGCATCAGGTTGGCTTCAACGAATGTTGGGTGGAGCTTGATGTTTGAGTTACTGTAAGTTGCAAAACAAGTGAACAATTCCGCGTGGTGTTCTCGCTGCTTCCACATTCAGACCTCACAGAGAACTGTTTTTCCCCCTGTTCCCGAGTTCATATGTAAAGGTATGCTTGTGTACTAAAGTTGCACATAGGTGAAATATTAAAGCAAAACCCAACAGCGTACGTAAGATGTGATTTTTGCATTTGCTTGCGCCCAGTTAGAGGTACGTCGGGTATTTTAGTTTTCAGAAATCTTTTCTTACTATGCAACAGGCTTCTGTGATGCAGGTGAGGAAACATCCTGCTGTCTCGAATGGTTTTGGTGTGTAAAAGTTGCAGATTGTTGTAGTGCCACAGTGCTGTATTATCTCATTTTGGGAGTCACAAAAGTGGTAGTTACAGTAGCATCCTAGCCACTGCCAGTCCCATGGCGTATGTTAGGGTTTTGCTTCAGTAGTTGAGTTTACTACTCACTGATGCGCTCTGGGAGTGACTCCTACCGTGTACCCCTCACATCCATCTAGCAATGTAGTGTATCCTTATGGGGTTATTTACTTGTTGTGCTTGCAGTATAATTCATGATGTATTTTTTCATTTAGGAATGTTGCTGAAATTTGATATGCAAGTCCCCATCCCTGGATTTTTAACTAAAAAATGACTACTTTTTGAACTAGAAAACAAGGTTGGGGGTACCTCCTTACATGCAAGACGTCTTAGCAGCTTTCCAGTTTTGCTATGTACTGCAGACTTGTATATTAGTAACCTGTGCTGCATTTTAACTTTCTTTTTCAACATAACTCTAAATTTGAAGAAAAATACAACCGCTTACACTGGTGTATGTGGAGGGAGTTGCCCCCCCCCCCCCCACACCACACCAACCGCTCCCATTTGTTTTTAGTAAAATGATAACATTAGATGTTAAGTTGTCTATCTCGCCTTCATTCTTGCTGGATGGGTTCGGAGCCGATCCTCTGCTCCGACTCGGCCAATACTAAAAGCTCGAGAGCTAATTCCACCGGCTCGAGGCTCCCCCATATCCCACAATGCTAGTTGGTAACTCCTCATATCTCGTTTGCCGCTTAGCTGACGAGGTGCTCTTTCCAACCGGCTCTGCAGGCTAGTTTTTTAGATAGTCTTTACTAATATAGACCCCCTTAAGTTAGTTTTTTCTGTAATATTTAGTTAATTAAATAGTTTTTTTACCACTCCTTCCAAATTCTTCCCCTTTTTCCAAATAAAATTTCTCAAGGGTTCTTCCCTTAGGCCCCTTCCCTCCCCTCCTAGTAGTTGGAGTGACTGTGTTTTCTAGGGAATTTTTTGTTAAGTTAGTTTAATTTAGTGTAGTGTGTGTGTGTGTGTGTGTGTGTGTGTGTGTGTGTGTGTGTGTGTGTGTGTGTGTGTGTGTGTGTGTGTGTGTGTGTGTGTGTGTGTGTGTGTGTGTGTGTGTGTGAGATTGCACTATTGTTCTTTGGATATGTCTAAAGAATCGAAGGTCTCAGGCTTTAAGAAGTGTGACTCGTGCTGTCAGAAGATGTCTCTGACAGACGGTCACACTTGTGTATACTGCCTGGGACCTTTACACCTGCAGGACTCTTGTGCTGTCTGTCATGGTTTCAGCCCTAGAGTCCTGCAGGAACGTAAAAATAAGCTAATTTTAAGAGGCTTATTGAAGCCTGAGGGTCCCCCGACACAGTCCATGTCGGGGAAACCTAAGTCCTCCAGGCAGTCGGCTCCAGTGTCCGAGCCGTCATCCGGAGGTTCAAAGACTGTTTTAACGGTTCAACCATCGGCTCCGGCCGGAGCCGATGATTCTAGACCTACTACACATACTATGTCCTCGGCTCCGGCTGGAGCAGAGACAGACAAGTCTAAGTCTGTTCCGACACTCTTGTCGGAACCGATTACTAGAAAGAGGTCCAGGTCTCCTCCTATCGGCTCCGTTCATTCGGCTCCAGCCTCATCGCTCTTGTCTGAACGGAGCCATAGGTTACACTCCTCTAGGTCCTCCAGACTTTCGGACCATGATTTGCAGAGGGTGGTGAGTAGGCTTAAGTCCGAGGCACTGGCCCAGATGTTACACAGCCCGACAACAGTCGATGGCTGCCCGTTCCATTAGACATTCCTCCTCCAACTCTATCTAGTTCGGAGCCGGTGCTGCTCTGAGCCGAGACTGTCGGAGCGTCGGAACCGATACCTTTCCTTTCGGCGCAGTCTGCTCCGATCTCCTCCTTGGAGGGATCTCGGCGCCGGACTTCCCTCGTCGGCTCTGAGGGGGCGAGTGGCATCGGACCCTTGTCCGACCCCGCTCTCCCTCTTGGTGCTTCGGCGCTGGTTAGTTCGGCTCGGACATCGGCTTCGGAGCCATCCTTGTCGGTGCCAGGGGAGGTTTTTAGCTCTTCGGAGTGGAGACCTCTGGCCCTGCCTGATAGGGGTGCCTTTGAGGTCATGAGGGGCGTGTTAGAACCTGGTTCTACTCCACAGTCTGCTCCATCAGCTCCTCCCTCTACAGTGCCTGCGGTGATTCCTTCTCACCCCCTTGTTTCGGACCGTAGGGAATCTGCGCCTCATGTTTCCCCACTGGGAATTTCCTCCTCTTCTGAGGCCTTTCCTGATCTTGCAGAGGAACCCCCTAGGAAGAGACAGTGCAAGAGGAAGCACACTGACTCCCCTGAGTCAGCTCTGACACGGATTTGGAAGATTCTGAGGGTTCCCCTCGTTCCCCCTCTGAGGATGTCTCCTTTGCAGACATACTGGAAATCCTGAAGCAGAGTGGGAATTGGCCAGCCCTTTAACCCTTCAGAGGACAAATCAGTGTATCTTGAGGCGTTTGGTTCTCTACCTTCCACCTCCTGGGTGTCCCCTCCCTTTGACCCACTCATGGAAATGGTGGCGAGGAAGGCTTGGTCGGCTCCTGACTCAGTGGAACCCACCCCTAGGAGGCCGGCCAAATTTATCACTGCCCCCAAAGACTAGGAGTTTTTGTCCAAAGGTGTCTCTGTGGATGCCATGGTGGTGGCTGCTGCCACCAAGAAGGAATTAGCGGATCCTTCGGTGCCTGTTCATCCTCCTAATAAAGAATCTAGGACCATGGGCAGGTACAGTAAGCGGATGTTTTCATCGGCAACCTTTTCCATGCGTTCGCTGAATTACCTGTGTCATTTCACTCGTCTCCAGAGGGACTTGCTCAAGGAAATGAGTGAAATGTTGAAGGACCCATCAGCTGCGGGTTTTCAAGATAGGATGAACTCCCAGCTGGCTACCCTTAATTCAGTGGTTAACTCCTCCATGTGCCTGATTTCATACGCGGCTGACTGAGCGAGCAGAGCCGCAGGTACAGGGGTGGCTTTACGTCGCCATGCCTGGATGCGGCTATGTAGCTTTGCAGACCCTTTCAAGGCATCTTTCACTAACTCCCCTTTTGACGGATCATCTCTCTTTGGTCCACAAGTGAAGGATACTCTGACTAGGTGCGAGGTAGAAGGTAAGACTCTCTCTGCTGTCTGAGTCCGTTTTTCTACCCCTTCTAGGCCTTACCCCAAAGGTCAGAAGGGGGGGGGGTGTGGTTCCGCAAACAAACACAAGGAGTCTTGCCGGACGCACAGAGTCGTTTCCCCTCTAGAGGCAGAGGGGGGAACAATAATAGACACCGTCCTAGAGGCAGAGGGGGCCCGCAGAATCAGGGTAGTCGAGAAACTTTCTCTGACGAATCCTTTCAACACCCCTGAGGGGTTGCCCAACTGTCCACCTTCGGAGGCAGTCGGGGGAAGATTATCTCTGTACCCAAAAGCCTGGCTTTCCCTTACTCAAGACAAGTGGGTACAATCTATCATATCCGAAGGCTACAGGATCCCTTTCATTCGCATCCCAAAACAGTTTGGAAAATCCCTTCCATATGTTCCACCCAGTCAAAGGGAACAAGCAGCACTAGAAATTTCAAAGCTGCTCACAAAAAGAGCCATTCAACCAGTTCCAGCAGACCAACAAGGATCTGGAATTTACTCCAAATTCTTTTTGGTTCCAAAGAAAACAGGGGACTGGAGACCCATTTTGGATCTCAGCAACTTGAACAAGTTTGTCAAGAAAACAAAATTTCGGATGGTCACGCTGCAGTCCATCCTGCCCTTTCTGGGCCAGGACAACTGGATGTGCTCCATAGATCTCCAGGATGCGTACTATCACATCAAAGTGAACAGACGATCCAGGAGATTTCTCTGCTTCAGGCTAGGGGCCAGTCGTTTTCAGTTCAGGGCCCTGCCCTTTGGTCTCACTACAGCCCGAGTGTTCACCAAATGCATGGCAGTGGTCGCCGCTCATTTGAGGGGCCAGGGATTCCAGGTGTTTCCTTATTTAGACTGGCTCCTGACTGCCACCACCAGGCATCTACTTCTCTTGGCCAGAGACTACACTTTACGAACCTGTCAGGCTCTAGGCATCTCGGTAAATTACGAAAAGTCTGTCTTGTCGCCTTGTCAATCTATTACCTTTATAGGCGCAAGATTAGACAGTCAGTCTGTCAGCCAGACTCACAGAACAAAGAGTAGCAGACATTCACAAGCAGGTTTTCCTTCTCTTACGACAAAACAAGATCAAAGTCAGACTGGTGTTGAAAGTCCTAGGGATTATGGCGGCGGCTATTCCTCTCCTCCCCTTAGCCCGTTTTTACATGAGGATCCTACAGTGGATGCTTTTCCCTCAGTGGTCCTTTCAACTTCCACCAATGTCCCACATTATCAGCATAACTCAGTCATGCAGGAATCATCTTCTATGGTGGGTCACATCCCCCCAACTTCTTCTAGGGAGACCCTTCACCCCCCGCCCCTGGCTGCAACTCTGACAACGGACGCCTCCCTGATAGGGTGGGGGGGGCATTACCAGGGCAGGACAGTCCAGGGCACGTGGCAGCCGATAAAGTGCCACTTGCACATAAATGTTCTAGAGATGAGATCAGTGCTTCTAACGTTGGAAGCCCTTCAAGACTCTCTTCCCAAGGGAACTATAGCAATTCAGACTGACAAATGTCTGTAGTATGGTACATCAACAAACAAGGCAGAACCAAATCTTACCCCTTATGTCGAGAAGCACTCAGACTGTGGCAATGGGCGATCTCTTCTCAGCGCTTCCTTATAGCAACGCACATTCCCGGCAAGTCCAATGTGATGGCAGACAAATTGAGCAGAGCTGTCCTCATGCCTCACGAGTGGTCTCTGAAGAAATCACTATTGGAAGAAGTTTTTCGAACTTGTGGCAATCCTTGCTGCGATCTTTTTGCCACTCCCCAAAACAGCAAGTGTACAGAGTTCTTCACCCTCTTTCCCCTACCAGGTCATCCCATCAGAGACGCTCTAGCTCACGATTGGCCTCCGGGGCTCCTGTATGCCTTTCCCCCCTTCCCACTGATACCTCAGCTGATTCGGAAAGCCATTGCTCTGAAGGCCTTAATGATCCTCATTGCCCTTATTGGCCTCGACAAGTTTGGTTTCCCTTTCTTCATCGTTGCCTTTTGGCGCAACCATGGCATCTGGACCCAGTTCCAGATCTCTTGATCCATCAATTGGGTCAACTGCACCAATCCCTTTCTTCTCTGAACCTCACAGCGTGGTTCCTCCAATTCCAACCTTAGCCAGGCTTCCCTTAATATCTCACTCAGAGATATTTTGATAGCTTCTCATAAGTCTTCTACCCGGAAGATTTATAGCAGCAAATGGAAACGTTTCTCTTTTTATGGGCAGTTTCCAAGAAAATAGACCCTTTTACTGCTCCTATTCAGTCCATTCTGGATTTCCTAGCTGAACTTTTCCAAGCAGGCTCTTCTTCTACTATCAGGGTTCAATTGGTGGCTATATCTAATTTTCATGTGGGAGTGTCAAGAGTCTTCTGTCATGTCCCACAAACTCTGTAAAGCCTTTCTCAAGGGAGATTTTAAGCCCCCTGTCAAGGATCCACCTCCTCCATGGGATCTGAACTTGGTTTTAGCATCTTTGATTCTACCCCCTTTTGAACCTGCAGCTTCATGTTCTATGAAGTTGCTGTCTTGGAAAACGCTTTTTCTAATAGCCATCCCTTCGGCTAGAAGGGTTTCGGAACTTCATGCTCTATGCTGTCGTCCTCCGTATCTAATTTTTCACAAAGATAGAGTATCCTTGCGTACCAATCCATCTTTTTTGCCTAAAGTGGCCTCTCAAACCTGAATCAAACTATTGATCTTCCAGTTTTTTTCCCCAATTATGGCAACAGGTCAGAACAAAAATTGCACTCTAGATGTTCATCGCCAACTAAGGTGGTATTTGGACAGGACTAAACAGTTCAGAAAAACAGACCCAACTGTTTGTTTCCTATGCGGAAGGCAAGATGGGTCTCCCAGTCTCTAAAGTGTTACTTTCGAGATGGCTTACTTCTACGATTACCTATATTTGAGATCAGACACCAACAATTGCCCTCTAAGCCTAGAGCTCACTCTACAAGGGCATTAGCCACATCCATAGCCTTTCAGGATAGGCTTCCTATTGATTCTATTTGTTCAGCAGCAACTTGGGCTTCACCTCATACCTTCATTTCTCATTACAAGTTGGACATAGCCTCCAGAGACAGTGCCAACTTTGGTTCCACTATTCTCAAGAGTCTGTTCCGATAGGCCACCCGGGACAAGGTGCTAGGGACGAGGTCCCATCCAGCAAGAATGAAGGCGAGATAGACAACTTAACATTTAGAAGTTATGTACCTACCATAACGTTCCATGTTAGTTGTCTTTTCGCCTTCTTTATTGCGTCCCACCCTCCTTCCCCCTAGCCTGGACAGACCTAGAGGAGATTATTTTGTGACCTCTCTAATCCTTTCTCCCACTGTTTTACCACCTCTATATTTTCCTCTGTTAGGTTTAAGTCACCTTACAGTCAGCCCCATAGAGGTGGATTACCCTTCTCCATGTTATGGAGCTTTTTTCTTGCTTGGCCTAGCTTTCAAAACGGGATCTGAGGAGTTACCGCCTAGCATTGTGGGATATGAGGGAGCCTCGAGCCGGTGGAATTGGCTCTCGAGCTTTTAGTATTGACAGTCTGAGCCGAGGATCGTCTCCGAACCCATCCAGCAAGAAAGAAGGCGAGAAGAAGACAACTAACATGGAACGTTATGGTAGGTACATAACTTCTTACTTTTTTTTTGGTATTGTGGGCTAAAAGAGATGGCAGACTCTTCACATATGACGTATATTTACAAAGTTCCGTGCCTGTTGTGTACTGATGACTTCTACAGTGTGTGTGTGTGTGTGTGTGTGTGTGTGTGTGTGTGTGTGTGTGTGTGTGTGTGTGTGTGTGTGTGTGTGTGTGTGTGTGTGATCATTCTCAAAAATATATGCAACACAGGAGCATGTACTATGTAAGCAATAATACCGGACAAGGTATGTGTAATTGGGAAACTAGCACATGCCCCGAGGTGTTGACAGTTTCCCCATCTTCATTTCTCATACTTGCTGTGCGTAATTGTTGGCGGAGGAAGTATTTTTACATCCAGCATAAGTTGTATAAATATTTAATGGTTAACACGCACACATGACTTAAACACATTCAGAAGCACAGACACACCAGTGTCCAGCATTTACAGCCACTTCATTTTAATACACCTCAGATGTGCTACTGTGGGCAAACAAATATTGCATTAATAACACAACAGGTAGTGTACTTGCTTTTGATGCAGAAGGTTGTGGGTTCTACTCCCACAGTAGATAAATGCATTGCAGATACTGTACTGTGTAAAGTGGGTGAATGCTGCAGTCCTTTTAATAGGCCCTAGGGCCAATTGCTTAGTACCTACCTATGAACCTATAATTTTTTTGGGTGGCAAAAGCCAGGCTACCATTTGGCTAGGCTTACATAGGCCCAATAGCCTAGTACCTACCTATGGACCTATAAGTTAAAAAAAAATATTTTATATATATATATATATATATATATATATATATATATATATATATATGTATGTATGTGTATATATATATATATATATATATATATATATATATATATATATATATATATATTCTGCCGCCCATCATGCTCATGCATCAGTGAAGAAAGGGGTTAAGGTAATCATACGTGCGCGTGTGTAGATTAGACTTTGGTTCTCACTGTAGTAACAACATCATGGCATGGTTGTTATGGATGTTCTTCATCTCACATTGCTGCAGTCCTTACATATGGGTAGTCCGCTGTCCTCGGTCGGCCCGAATACCAAAGTATTAGGCTGACGTCGGTCAAGGCGCTTAGAACTGACATCAGGACGTCAGGGTACAAAAGCGCATGACCGACGTCATTTCCTCAGTCTTTTTTGCCGCATGGTCCGATGCAGAAGCAGCGTTGCAAGTGCCGTTTGGCGTTCTGAAATTTTTCGAATTCGGAATTTCAGACCGA
Organism: Protopterus annectens; assembly: GCF_019279795.1. NCBI lineage: Eukaryota > Metazoa > Chordata > Ceratodontiformes > Protopteridae > Protopterus > Protopterus annectens. Next base: position 138,894,057 of record NC_056739.1, read on the forward strand.
ATCCAAGTTGGCTAAGTACCCCGTTGGGGATTATTTTGTTTTTTTCTTGCCTCAGTGTTTTTACCGGATGTCAGAAAAAGTGAATAACTGTATTTCTTGTGGGAAACAGATACCGCATAGGGATTATCATTCTTTGTGTATTCCTTGTTTGGGGCCCGAGCACGACGTTGTTGGGTGTCGCTTTTGTGCTAGGTTCAATAAACCACTATTAAGCGAAGGTTAGATTGTGCTAGGCTGGTCTTTGGGAAGCGGTGCAATTATAATATGCCGTCGGATTCTCCGGCGCCCGCTTCTGCGAAGAAGCGCAAAGACAAAGCAGTTAAACCCAGGCAAGATGAGTCATCCGTTTCGGACGCCGGTTCTTTAGAGGCTTCAGTGGAACCGGTGGTTCCGACGGAGACTTCTCTGGAGTCTCAGGGGGAGACTTTGGTTTTGCAGGAAGTAGTCTCTCAGGAAGCAGGTCAGGCTGAAGGGGCTTCTCAAGTTACTGTACTCCCCTCCCTTCCTAGGGTGGTTAGGCCTTCTTCGGTTTCCAAGGCTTCTCCCAGAGGCAGGCCAGTTTTAGCTCCTGTTGGGGTCACTCCTAGTTCAGCAGGGTCTGTGCCCAAGAAGCACATGCTTAAAATGGCAGAAGATTTGATTACTCTGATTAGAGGTTCTATGCCCCCTCCTGATAAGAGGCCTAGGGTGGAGCCAGAGTTGGAAAGTTTTGAACAGGCTTCGGATGTTTGAGTCTTCGGCTGAAGACTTGCAGGAGTATTCTCCTTATTCTGATTCTGATGCAGATGATTCCACTCCTTCTGCTTCTCCTCCAGAGGATTTTTCTTTTTCAGAGACACTTCATTCTATGAGGGAACATTTAAGTGGGAAGGTCAGGACTTCTCTGATTCTAGGAAAAGGCTTAGGGAGTTTTTGCTGTTACCCCAGCATAGGCCTTTGGCTATACCCCCTGTTCTGGATGTTGTGGAAGATGTGTTTGCAGAGGCTTCACTTAATCCTGATTCTCTGCCGCCTGCTCCTGTTAAGCCGGATAGGTATTACAGGGTGCCTGAGGCTCACAAATATCTTTATAAGAGTCCTAGGGCGACCCAGAAACTATTAGTCAGGGTCCTAAGGGTGCCAAGGCCTCTATTGTAAAAATCCGGTTCCTCTAGATAAAGAAGCCAGAGCTTTGGATAGATGGGGAAAGAAGGTCTATACATCTTCTACCTTAGCTATGAGGGCTTTGAATTGCCAGTTTCATATGTTGAAATATCAAAACTTTCTTCTTTCTCAATTGAAGTCTAAGGTGGATGCTCTGGCGGAAGGCATTGAGTGTAAAGAATTGCAAGATTTGGTGCATGTCTCTGAACAGGTGGGTAAGCATTCATTACAGTGTGGTTTTGATGCTGTGCAGGCCTCTTCTAGGGTGGCTGCCACTGGCTCAGTTCTTCGCAGGCACGCCTGGTTGAAGGATCAGAATTTATCTGGCTATGTTAAGACAAGGATTTTGGATGCTCCTTTGCAGTCTGATGTGTTTGGTTCACCTGTGGAGTCAGTCTTGAAGAAAATGGAAGACAAGGCTAAGTCTATGCAGACTGTTAAAGATTTTTTGCAAGTTCAGCCTCCGAAGTTTAGTAGGAATTTGCCTGCTAGGGGGTGGACGTATCCTTATGATTCTCAGTCTAGGGGTAGATCTAGACGTGGTAGGGGCAGAGCTCAGAGTTCTTTCAGGCCTAGAACAGGGAGTTCCCCTGCACAATCTTCGGGTGAGGGCAGGGGCCAGTCCTTTCGTAAACAGGCCCAATGACCTACTTTTTCAGCTGCCAGATCCTTCTTGCCTGGCAGCACCTTTGGGAGGAAGGTTAGCACTCTTCAAGGAAAATTGGATGTTGGTTACCCAAGACAAATGGGTATTGGATATCATACACCAGGGTTACAAGTTTTATTTCCATACCTTGCCTCCTTTCAAAGGCATGCCGGACGTTCCTCCTCGGCAAAGACTAGAGGCTCGCAAACAAATTTCTACTACTTCAAATAGGGGCCATACAACCGGTTCCTCTGCCAGAAGTGGGCCTAGGATTTTATTCTCGCCTGTTTCTAGTACCAAAGAAAGGAAACACGTGGAGACCAATTTTGGATTTATCCATCCTCAACACATCTGGACATTCCCAAGTTCAAGATGTTAACGTTACAACAGCTTTTACCTCTGCTGGGCAAAGATCACTGGATGGTGACCCTGGATCTCAAGGAGGCTTACCTTCATGTTCCTATCAGGCCCAGTTGCAGGAAGTATCTGCGCTGGCTGGGACTTCACATTATCAGTTCTCTGCATTGCCCTTTGGCTTATGTACTGCGCCCAGAGTGTTCACGAAGGTTCTGGCTCCAGTGGTAGCTTTTTTCAGGCTAAGAGGAATACAGATCTATCCTTATTTGGACGATTGCCTGATGCTGGCCCAAGGAAAGGACGAACTTCTTCATCATTTACAGTATGTGATGGCAGTGTTAAGATGCCTGGGGTATTCTGTGAACGAAATAAAGTCCAGTCTAGTACCCTCTCAGGACATGTGCTTTCTGGGTGTGAGACTGAATACAGCATCCCAGATGGCCTTTTTGACCCCGGACAAACAAAAGAATCTTTCTCTACTTCCATCAGTTGTCTCATCAGTCCAGGCTGACTGCAAAGACAGTCCTTCAAGCCTTGGGGTTCATGGCATCTTGTATTCTGGTACTTCCCAATGCCAAACTGCATATGAGGAAGCTACAATGGTATCTCAAGAATGTATGGACACAGCCCTGCCAAGATTTGGACACTGTCATTCAAATAATACCTTGCATTCAAAAGGAATTTTTGTGGTGGGCTCAGGAATGTCACCTAAACAAGGGACTCTGTGACCCGGCCAGAGGCGAGTCAGATTTTAACGACAGATGCTTCAGACAAAGCTTGGGGAGCTCATCTGAATGGAAAATGGGTACAAGACACGTGGCCTGCCAGACTTCAACATCTACATATCAACTTGAAGGAGATGTTAGCAGTCCAATTTGCATTGATGGCTTTCAAGGATTTACTTCTTCCAGGGCAGGTGTTGATTCAAACAGACAACACAACTGTCATGTGGTACATCAACAAGCAAGGGGGAACGCATTCTTATCCTCTGTGCAGACAAGCAATGATTTTGTGGGAGACTGCTCTCAGTTTACAGCTAAATCTTCAGGCAAGGTTTCTGCCAGGAGCACAGAACTCCTTAGCAGATGTGTTGAGCAGAAAAATTATGGATCCCCACGAGTGGAAATTGGATCCTCATGTATTTCAGAGATTGACAGTGTTATGGGGAACTCCAGACATAGATCTGTTCGCTTCTCCACTAAATTACCAGTTGCCAAAGTTTTGCACAAAAAGGTTTCATCCCTCGGCTTGGAAAGTGGATGCTCTCTCATTCAATTGGAGCAATCTTCACGTGTATGCCTTTCCACCTCTGCCTCTCCTCCCAAAGGTACTGCTGAAGGTCAGACAGGACAAGCCAAACATGATTTTAATAGCTCCAGATTGGCCTCGACAGCACTGGTACCCATTACTGAGAAGTCTGGTACAGAAGCCTCCATGGCCTTTGCCTTAGATTCCTCACCTGCTGTCTCAGGAGAACAGTCATTTACTCAATGTCAATCTTCATTCTCTACATCTGACAGCCTGGCATATTCTGTTTTAAACCCTGGAGGGTCTCAGCTTCCACAACAAGTTTTGAATGTTATTTTGGAGGCCAGAAGGCCTAGTACAAGGAAAGTTTACGCAGCTAAATGGAGGAGATTTTTATTTTGGAGTACTGCAAAGGATTTTGATGTTTCTAAACCTAATTTAAGTGTTGCGCTTCAATACCTTACTGAGTTATTGGACAAAGGTTTGTCCTTCTCCTCTATAAAGGTTCATGCTGCAGCAATTTCTGCTCACTATGACTGTGATCCACCATTATTTTCTCAGCCTTTGTTTAAGCAATTCCTTAGAGGGGCAAAAAATATAAGACCCCACGTGAGCTCCTACTCCTGCTTGGGATCTCAATTTTGTGTTGGAGAAGCTCACTCTACAACCTTTTGAGCCTGCAGCATCGGCAGAGTTGAAATATTTATCTTGGAAGACTGCTTTTTTGTTGGCCATTACCTCTGCAGAAGGGTTTCTGAATTACAGGCCCTTATGGCAGTTGAGCCTTTCTTAATTTTTCACAAGGACAGGGTGTCTTTGCGTACTAACCCTTCTTTTATGCCTAAAGTGGTTTCTAGTGTGGCTTTAAACCAAACTCTTCATTTGCCTACTTTTTATGCAAACCCCCAAAATAAAGGGGAAAGGATTTTGCACACTTTGGATATACACAGACAGTTGCGATATTATTTGAGCAGAACTAAAGGGTTCAGGCAGTCTCAGCAGTTGTTTGTTTCTTTTGCTTTGGGTTCTCAGGGCAAACCTGTTTCAAAACAAACTATTTCTAAGTGGATTGGGTTTTGTATTGCTTTCTGTTATTCCCATCATGGTAAGGAGATTCCAGCTGGGATTAGGCCTCATTCCACTAGGGCTACTGCCACTTCTACAGCCTTTTTAAGGGGGGTGGCTACTAAAGATATTTTGGAAGCAGCTACTTGGAGTTCAGTGCATACTTTCTCTAAGCATTACCACCTTCCACTTTACTCTAAATCTAGGGCTGGATTTGCAACTGCAATTTTGCAAGGCATGTTGGCAGCTCCTAATTCCTTATAGTTTTGCCATCCTCCCTTACCTCTGCTTTGGGATTCTACCCATATGTAAGGACTGCAGCAATGTGAGATTAAGAACATAGTACAGTTATCTACCTACCATAAATGTAGATGTTCGAGGATCCACATTGCTGCAGTCCAATTTACTCTCCCTCCTTCCCCTCTGTTGTTGAAGGTGGTGGTGTGGTTTGTGTTGTACATAGTGTATATATGGTTAGTGCACGGGTGGTTGGTTAGGTTTTGCTGGTTTTTGGCTTTGGCCTTTCTTGTTAGGGCCTTCTGACATCTGGGGCAAGAAAAGACTGAGGAAATGACGTCGGTCATGCGCTTTTGTACCCTGACGTCCTGATGTCAGTTCTAAGCGCCTTGACCGACGTCAGCCTAATACTTTGGTATTCGGGCCGACCGAGGACAGCGGACTACCCATATGTAAGGACTGCAGCAATGTGGATCCTCTAACATCTACATTTATGGTAGGTACAAAACTGTACTTTTCTTACACATCTCCAAGGTCTGTGGTTAGTTTCTGATCTCTCTTCCCTTCTCTGTGCAGATTTCCATGTAGATAGAGAAGAAGTTTGGACTATTGTCAGCTGTATTTAAGGGAGGGGTGGGTGGGTGTATCTGGGCAGTAATATTGGTGGACTGTAATGACGGAAGTCTTGAGTGGCCTTTTATTTTTTACTTTTTGAAATGGGTAGTTATTGGTTCATACATTTTGTTTCATTGCTTATTAAACGAATGTTTAAAACTACAAATTTAAAACATACTCTAACAAGCGGTACTGTATTATACAAGGAGTATAATTCGGTACAATCAGGAAAGTGAATCCAATAATAAGTATGTGTATGCATGGCCCTAAAAATGTGTGCAAGGAGTCTGTTTTGAAAACAGCCCAAAGGTAAACTCAGTTCTCCACTAGCCAGATGCATTTCTGTGTGTGGATTTTCATGCCATTTCAATGAATGTGAGTTTCAAGGGCAGAGAAGTTTACTGCTCATGCTAAGTCTCTCTTCATTGTGAGACTGTATTGTTTGTTTAGCAAATGGCTGTCTGTGTTTGTGCTATTTTATTTCAATATCTGTAATCACTGTAGAAGTGAATAAGAGAACAGTATGCATGGTAACTGGTGAGAAATAACCAAATAATGGAACATTGGAGTGGCTGAGGAGGGGGCTTCTGGGGGGAGGGGGTTGCTGCTGAAGTGGCTCCTCTGGGAGGTAGTCTGTTACCCTGCTAGGGCCCTATTTGACAATGATCTGGCTCTGGTATTTAAAGTAGAAAATACGTATGCAAAGGTAGTTGCAGTTTAACTACATTACAAGGTATCTTTTTTCCCTATGCATTTAAATAATTTAAGGAAATGACTGGGGTGGTTTTCTTGGGGAATGACTCTGTGGGTGTGGCTCAAACAGGGGTGTTTCATGACTGTGGTTTGGGTGTGTCTTAAGGGGCGCCAGAACACTACTTCACCTAGGGTGCCATTTCAGCTAAGGCCGGCCCTGGCTGCAAGGGCAGAGGGGAAGGCCATTTCAAAGCAAACCATCTCTAAGTGGATAGGTCATTGCATTCATTTATGCTATAAGCACCATGGAAAACCTACCCCACAGGGAATAAGACCACATTCAACCAGGGCTGCATCTACCTCTACAGCCTTTCTCAGAGGTGTCCCTACCAGGGACATCCTAGAAGCTGCTACCTGGAGTTTTGTACATACCTTCACCAAGCATTACCATTTGCCAATTTTTTCTAAATCCAGAGCTGGCTTTGCCACTGCTGTTTTGCAGGATCTTTTAGCAGGTTCAAATGTTATCCAATTGCCTCCTCCCATTCTTGGCTTTGGGAATCTACCCAAATGTGAGGACTGCAACAATGAAACACGAAGAACATAGTACAGTTGTGTGCACTTACCATAAATGTAGATGTTTGAGTGTATTCACTATTGTAGTCCTGGTTACCCTTCCTCTCAGCCCCCTGCCTTCTGTTGACTATAGCTCTATTCTTGTTTACTGTGCTTAAAGCTTTTTGGTGTATTTGCTTTTTTGTTGGATGTGTAACCTTGTATATAATTGCTTCCCGTTATGGGGGCACCTGACATCTGGGGCAAGAAAAACTGATGTAATGACGTCTGCTGCATGCTTTATACATCTGACTACCTGACGTCATGGAAGAAGGCACAGCAGCCAACGCAGAACCCAAGACTTTGGTAATCAGGCCGAATGTAATGACTGCAACAGTGAATGCACTCTAACATCTACATTTATGGTAAGTGTACACAACTGTACTTTTGCTTTTCTTGATCTTCAGGAGGCTTTTGAATGAGAGGGGAGGGTGGAAATGTGTATAGAAACCACCCCTTCCATGGAATGCTGAAGGCATCTACCCTCCAGGCAAGTGGAGAGTTATCCTTGGTGCAGAATTTCTTCAGTTGTATGTTCTGGAGGGAGTCGAACAAATCTAATTGAGGTGTGCCCCACTGGTGGACAATGCCTAGAAATCTGTCCCTGTTCAGCATCCACTCGTGCTGTAGAGGATGTTCTGCTGAGAATAGCTGCTTTTGTCCTGGAAGGGATGCATATTGTCTGCAAAGGGATAAGTTGTTTCTGGAGGCAAAGTCCCAAATTCGTAATGTTATCCAGCAAAGGAGGTAGGCCTTGGTCCCTCCTTGTTTGTTTATATACCACATGACTGTGGCATTGTCTGTGAAGATTTGAAGGGGTTCTGGTTGTAGGATAGGGAGAGGCTTTCAGGGCCAGGGCTGCTGTCCTTTCCCTCGCGTTATATTTCTTTTGGAGGGTAGGATGCCAGGTCTCCTGTACCATGAAGTCCTTCATGGTAGCCTCCCACCCTTGGTCTGATGCATCAGTATGCATGTGCTGGGTTGGAGTGGGTGGTTGAAGTGGAAGGCCTGGGTTCAGTAGTATTTGCTGAATCCACCACCTTAGTTCTGCTTAGAGGCAGGGCAAGAGTGTAATCTGACACTTGAGGGGAATTGGTGACCACACATTCTTAAAGTACCACTGCAGTTTTTGCATGTGCATTCTTGCCAAAGGCAGCATAGGGATGTTTGCTGCCATTAACCCAAGGACTCTGCAAGAATTGTCTTGCAGATATCTGTTGAATCTGTAATGGGCTTTGGAAGTAGGTGGGGGGGGGGGGTGAACTCTGTCCTGAGGAAGGAAGGCCCGCATCAGGTCTGATCTTCGTGTTTCGCTGTTGCAGTCATTACAATTGGGGTTATCCTGCTGGCAAGCTACCCTCAGTTGGCCTGAATTCCAAAGTCTAGGTCTGGCGTCTGTTGCTGTCGCCTCTTCCCTAATATCAGTGCGCCAGGGGTATAAAAGATGCAGCTGAATCCATTTTCTTCAGTCTTTCTTGCCGTGCGGTGCCCGAAGCAAAAGCAGTTCGCAAGTGCCGGTCAGCAGACTCCTGAGTTTTTCAAATTCGAATTTCAGATCCGAAGTCTTCATTACAGCTAAGGTACCCCATTGGGGAAACTTTTTTTCTTGCTCCAGACCGATGTCAGAAAAAGTTAATTGTATTTCTTGTGGGAAACAAATACCTACTAAGGATTTTCATTCTTACTGTATTCCTTGCCTAGGCCCTGACCATAACGTTGCTAGTTGTCTGTTTTGTGCTAGATTTAACCAATGCACTAAGCGTCGATACGATTTTGCATTCCATTACTTTGGCAGAAGATTTAACTATATAATGCAGTCAGAACAGCCGACTACCAGAGTTTATAAAAAGCGCAAAGAAAAAGAAAAGGACAGGCATCCGAGATCCAAAACAGACCAGGCTTCTGCTAGACATGTCGCCAGTTCTCAGTGGGGTGCTTTCGCAGCCCCTGACTCACGCTAACTCAGAGCCACAGGCTGCTTCCGACTCCCATGTGGAGCAGACAAGGCTGCTGGAAACTCAAGGTATTGGACACTCTGAAACTATTCCCTCAGATGGGTCTGGAGCCGCTGAGCAGGCATCTGCTTTTGAGGGCGTTTTCAGGCCTACACAGATGTTCATCGTGTTATACTGCTGCAGTCATCATACTTGGGTTATCCTGCCGTCAGGCGGTCCCGCAGTCGGCCGAATCCTAAAGTCTTGGTCCGGCGTCGGTTGTCGTCACTTCCCTGACGTCAGTGCGGTGGGGATAAGAGGCAGCCGACGCCATTTTCTTCAGTCTTTCTTGCCGTGCGGTGCCCGAAGCAGAAGCAGTTCGCAAGTGCCGGTCGGCTAGCTCCTGAGATTTTCGAATTGAATTTCAGCCCGAAGTCTTCTCTAAAACTAAGTACCCTGTTGGGGAAACTTTTCTTGCCTCAGACCGATGTCAGACAAAGTTAATTGCATTTCTTGTGGGAAGCAAATACCTCAAGGATTTTCATTCTTGTATTCCTTGCCTAGGCCCAGACCATGACGTCGGTCTGTTTTGTGCTAGGTTTAACAAACGTACAATCAAGTGTCAGGCAGATTTCGCCCAACATTATTTTGGCAGAAAATTTAACTATAGCATGTCGTCGGAACAACCGACATCAGCAATGATTAAAAAACGCAAGGCTAAGGATAGGCAACCAAGGTCAAGACCAGATACCGAGGCCTCAGCAAGGCCTGCCGCCGGTTCTCCGGTTTTCAGCGAGGCGCCTACGCAGCCCTTGACTACCGCTGATTTAGAAATTCTGACGGCCTCCCTGACCGAATCAGCTGGGCCTCAGGAGCCGGTTCCATCTCAATCTTTTGACGCCAACCCTGACGGTGATCTGGAGATTTTGGACAGGCCTTCGGTTTCTGAAGGTGTCTTCAAACCGACAACTATCTCTTAAGTGTTATGCTAAACTTAAAGCCCCCTTAAAAGCTAGGAAACCGGGTCCACAGACCCCCCCCACCCCCCCACAGGCCCCTATGCCTTTAAAACAGACGTTTAAAATGGCTGAGGATCTAATTACCCTTTTCAGGGGTTCACAACCCCCTCCTGACAAAAGGCCTAGACTGGAGGAAGATTATCCTTCCTCTGACCAAACATCCATTTCCTCCGCTAACTCTGAGGACAAGGATTATTCCTTCCCTCCTTATGAAAACTCAGATGCTGAAGAGTCCACCCCCCCCCCCCCCCGAAGACTACTCTTTTGGGGAAACTTTACACACCATGAGGGAACACTTCCACTGGTAAGGCCAAGATTACTCTGACTCTAAGAAAAGACTCTGAGTTTCTTCTCCCACAGCATAGACCCCTTGCAATTCCTCCAGTTTTAGACATTTTGGATGATGTTTACACCGAATCTAGTCTAAACCCAGATTCCTTGCCTCCTGCACCAGCTAAACCAAACAGATACTACAGAGTTCCTGATTCTCATACGTTTCTTTATAAAAGCCGTGTTGCAGACCCTGAAACTATTTCCCAGGGTCCTAAAGGGGTTAAGGCCTCTACTGCTAAGCATCCACTACCTTCTGAGAGAGGGATTCCAGAGCATTAGAAAGATGGGGGAAGAAAGTGTATACGTCTGCCACTTTGGCCATGAGGGCCTTAAACTGCGAATTCCACATGCTAAAATACCAGCAGTACTTGATTACACAGTTAAAGCAGAAAATGATCCCTCAGACAGATCAACCTGATTTCAAAGCGATGCAGGATTTGCTGCATGCAGCAGAACAGGTGGGAAAGCCTACCTTAGTGTGGTTTTGATTCATTGGAAGCCTCCTGTAGAGCAGCTGTCACAGGATCTGTAATACGTAGACATGCTTGGCTAAAAGAGCAAGCCTTACCAGAACATGTCAAAGCAAAGTTATTGGATGCTCCATTGCAGAAAGATGTGTTATTTGGTATCAAAGCAGAGGAAGTTTTAAAGAAAATGGAAGAAAAGGCAAAGATTTTTTACAGGTACAACCTCCTCGTTTCAGCAGAAACTGGCCATCAAAAAACGGGTCCTTTCCTGCATCAAACAGACCCCCAAAGGGGTAGGTACAGATGCCCAAGGGGAAGAGGACAGCCACAAGGCTCTTTCAGGCCTAGACAATGGCATAGACAATGGCATACAACAACTCTGAGGTGGAGACGAAAGATCTCGACCCCTCAGGAAACGAACACAATGACTTCCCTCTTCGCCTGCCAAGCAAAATTGCCCTGGCAGCACCTTTGGGAGGAAAACTAGCTCTCTTTCCACAAAATAGGCGCATCATAACAAAGGACAAATGGGTTCTGGATATCATTACCCAAGGCTACAGATTTCATTTCCACACTTTACCACGGATGAGAGGCATGCCAAATCTGCCTCCAAACCAATGGGCAGAGGCACAAATGCAAATTTCAGCTCTCATGGATATGAAAGCAATTCAAAAGGTACCTACAAAGGAGCAAGGTCAAGGTTTTTACACAAGACCATTTCTAGTACCAAGAAAGGACAAAGCCTGGAGACCCATTTTAGACCTCAATTCTAAACACATACCTGGAGGTACCCAAATTCAAAATGCTCACACTACAGCAGCTTCTTCCCATGCTGGGCAAGGAGCCTTAGCTGGTAACGTTGGACCTGAGGCATACCTGCATGTCCCTATCAGACAAGATTGCAGAAGATGCCTCAGATTTTTGGCAGGTACAACACATTATCAATTCTCTGCATTGCCCTTTGGCTTATCTACTGCGCCCAGAGTGTTTACGAAATGCCTGGCATCAGTAATTGCATACTGCAGACGAGGAATACAAATATATCCATATCTGGACAACTGCCTGATCCAAGCGGACAGCAAGGCCATTCTATTACAGCATCTGACATTTGTAACAAAGCTGCTAAGTTGCCTAGGGTACACAGTAAACGAAAAGAAATCCAAGCTAATACCCTCACAAGACATAATATTTCTGGGTGCCAGATTAAATACAACGGCCCAGATGGCTTATCTCACACTGACTCAATACTTCAAAAAGATGGCAACTTTTACCCAGCTCACTGCAAGGAAAATCCTGCAGGCATTGGGGTTCATGGCATCCTGCATTCAACTAATTCCACATGCAAAGCTGCATATGAATAAATTACAATGGTACCTGAAAAGTGTATGGACTCAACACAGGCACAGCCTCGAAACAAGTATACCTCTCATTCCCTGCCTTCAAAAAGAGTTCCTATGGTAGGCTCAAGCATGTCAAATAAATAAACAAGGGTCTTCCTTTTGTCTTACCTCCAGCAAACCAAACTATGAAAACAGATTCTTCAGATTACGCCTGGGGAGCACACATGGCAGGACAGTGCATACAGGGCAAATAGTCTGCAAAACAAATGCACCTACACATCAACCAAAAGGAGATGCTAGCTGTGCAAAATGCACCGACAGCCTTCAAGGACCTCTTGCATCCAGGGCAACTACTAAGGACAGACAACACCACAGTTATGTGGTACATCAACACCACAGTTATGTGGTACATAAATAAAACTGGGAGGAACTCACTCCTACCCTTTATGCAGACAAGCAATGACCTTGTGGGGAACACAGCATTGACTTAACAAGTACAATTGCAAGCACAATTCCTGCCAGGAAAGGAAAACATATTGGCAGAGGAATTAAGCAGAAATTTAGCAGATCCTCACGAGTGGAGACTACACCCACAAGTATTTTCAATGATAACTCAAAGGTGGGGACACCCAGACATGGATCTTATTTGCCTCCCCCCAACAATTGCCAACTACAGAAATTTTGCACAAGAACTTGTCATTCCCTAGCCTGGAAAGTGGACGCCCTATCATTCAGTTGGACAGCATTGACAGTCTATGCCTTCCCACCACTATCTCTCCTGACCAAGGTATTACTGAAAGTCAGATCAGAGAGACCACAAATGATCCTCATTGCTCCGGACTGGCCACGTCAGCACTGGTACCCATTACTAAGGACCTTGACTCACAGCCTTCCATGGATCAACTCCCACTTCTGTTGACTCAGCAAAACTTTCAGATCCTTCAGTCAGCTCAGGACTTTAAATTTAGCTGCATGGAGAATACCCTGAATTATCAATCAACACTTCTCTCAAAGGACATCCTGAATGTCGTTTTTGAGGCCAGGAGACCAGCACCAGAAAAATTTACTCTGACAAATGGAAAAGATTTTGTGCATGGAACCAGGCTAAAGGCCAGAATCCTTGGATACCAAACATTACTGCAATACTTAACTGAGATGCTACACAAAGGCCTTTCTTTCTCATCCATTAAGATCCATGCTTCTGCCATTTCAGCTCAGTATAATACGGATCCTCCCATATTCTCACACCCTTTACTAAGGCAATTTCTCAGAGGGGCTAAGAATATAAGCCTCCCCCCCCCCCCAGAAAACCCCCAACGCCAGCTTGGGACCTCCACTTCATTTTAGAAAAATTAACGCTGCCTCCTTTCAAACCAGCCTTCTCAGCAGAACTACAATACTTATGGAAAACAGCTCTGTTGCTGGCTATCACCTCAGCACGCAGGGTCTCAGAGCTACAGACACTTATGGCAGTGGAACCTTTCATCATTTTCCATCAGGGCAGAGTCTCTTTACGTACTAACCCTACCTTCATGCCAAAGGTAGTATCCAGTGTGGCTTTGAATCAGACCATTCATTTTACCCACTTTTTACTCAAACCCCCAGAATAAAGGAGACAATTCATTTACCCACCTTTTACTCAAACCCCTAGAATAAAGGAGAAAGACTCCTTCACTCTTTGGACATTCACAGACAACTACGTTACTATTTGGATAAGACAAAGACCTTCAGAAAGACTGACCAACTCTTTGTATCCTATGCTGCAGGTTCCCAAGGAAAGGCCATTTCAAAACCATCTCCAAATGGATAGCAGATTGTATCCGCTTTTGCTACTCGCACCATGGGAAAGCCGTGCCTGTTAATGTTAGGTCCCACTCAACCAGGGCTACAGCTACCTCAGCAGCCTTTCTCAGGGGGGTCCCAACCAAGGACATTCTGGAGGCAGCTACTTGGAGTTCAGTGCACACCTTTACCAAGCACTACCATCTTCCATTATACTCAAAAACCAGAGATTGTTTTGCCACTGCAGTTCTGCAGGGCATCCCAGCTTCACCTAACCCAGTTTAGTACCAGCCACCCATCTATAGCTTTGGGATTCAACCCAAGTGTGATGACTGCAGCAGTGTAACACGAACATAGTACAGTTTTGTACCTACCATAAATGTAGATGTTAGAGTGTATATACTGCTGCAGTCCAGGTTACCCTCCCACCATTCCCTCTACATACCAGGGTGTTATAACTCCATGTAAATCAATCTATTGGCCGCATGTCTATATGGTGTATCTGCTAACAACTAGTACTGTTTATTTACTAAGGTATTTTTGCATAGTTATTTGTATTGCCTTCCTAGTTGGGGGCACCTAACATCTGGGGCAAGAAAAACTGAAGAAAATGGTGTCTGCTGCCTCTTTTATCCCCCTGTTACACTGACGTCAGGGAAGAAGTGACGACAACAGACGCCGGACCAAGACTTTGGGATTCGGCCAACTGCGGGACCGCCTGACGGCAGGATAGCCCAAGTGTGATGACTGCAGCAGTATATACACTAACATCTACATTTATGGTAGGTACAAAACTGTACTTTATATGTGAAAACTACTTCAGCTTCAAAGACTAAAGCCTGTCTAAAGACAAAGAAAACAAGTACAGCATTCTCTTGGACAGGCCTCCATGCCTAAAAAACAGATGCTTAAAATGGCCGAAGACCTAATTACTTTGATCAGGGGTTCCCATCCCCCTCCTGATAAGAGGCCTAGGCAAGAGTTAGAATACGAATCCTCAGACTCAGTTTCCATTTCCTCTGATTCCTCCTCTGAACAGGAATATTCTCTTCCTCCCTATGAGGATTCAGATGCTGAAGAATCTATCCCTTCAGCTTCTCCTCCCGAGGATTCTTTTAGGGAGACACTGCGTACTATGAGGGAGCATTTCCACTGAGAGCCAAGATTACTCAGAATCCAAGAAAAGGCTCAGACTTCCTTTTACTGCCTCAGCACAGGCTCCTTAATATCCCGCCTGTTTTAGACATTGTTTATGTATTTTCAGAGTCAAGTCTATCTCCAGACTCTCTACCACCAGCTTCCAGACAGATACTATAGGGTTCCTGATTCACATAAATTTCTTTATAAAAACCCTGCTGCTGACCCAGAAACCATTTCTCAGGGTTCCAAAGGGGTCAAGGCTTCTACTGCAAAAAACCCTATCCCCTCCGATAGATATTCTAGGGCCCTAGACAGATGGGGTACAAAGATTTATACTTCTGCTACCTTGGCTGTAGGAGCCTTAAATTGCCAATTTCATATGCTTAAATATCAGCAATATCTTGTCATTGCTTAAACAGAAATTGTCAGCAAATTCCGAATGTGCAGACAACAAAGAAATGCAGGATTTATTGCATGCAGCTGAACAAGTTGGAAAGCATACTTTGCAATGTGGATTTGATTCTCTAGAGGCCTCCTGCAGGGCCGCTGTTACAGGTTCTGTCATTAGGAGGCATGATTGGTTAAAAGAACAGAATCTGCATGATCATGTTAAAGCAAAACTATTAGATGCACCATTACAGCATGATACTTTGTTAAAGCTGAAGAGGTGTTGAAGAAAATGGAGGACAAAGCTAAATCTATGCAAACAGTCAAGGATTTCTTGCAGGTACAGCCTCCCAGATTTAGCAGGAACTGGCCTACACAATTGGTCCTTTCCAGTGTCCGAAAGGCCACAAAGGCAGGTACAGACGTCCCAGAGGCAGATCACAGCCCCAAGGCGCATACAGGCTTAAACAATGGGGTGCTTCTACCTCCAAGAGTGGAGAGGAAAAATCACAGCCATACAGAAAAGTCTCAATGACTTCCCACTTCCAGCACCAAGCACTTATCTTTTGGCAACCCCTTTGGGAGGAAAACTAGCATTTTTTTCACAAAATTGGCACATGATCACCCAGGACAAATGGGTTCTAAATATAGTATCACAAGGCTACAGGTTCCACTTTCACACCCTGCCAAGGCCAAACAGTATGCCAGACCTGCCACACAATCAATGGACAGAGGCACAAAAACAAGTTTCATTCCTCATGGACATGAGGGCCATTCCACAAGTAAAAGAGCAAGAGCAGGGACAAGGAATTCTATTCAAGACTGTTCTTGGTACCCAGAAAGGACAAAGCCTGGAGACCAATACTGGACCTATCTATTCTAAACTTAGATCTGTATTCCAAAATTCAAAATGTTGACTACAGCAGCTTCTGCCCATGTTTGGCAAGAAGGCTTGGCTTGTGACTTTAGATCTAAAAGAGGCATACCTGCATGTCCCAATCAGACAAACCTGCAGAAGATACCTCCGATTTAAAGCTGGCTCAATGCACTACCAATTCTCTGGAATGCCCTTTGGCTTATCTACTGCGCCCAGGGTCTTCACAAAGTGCTTGGCACCAGTAATTGCATACTGCAGACAGAGGAATACAAATATATCCTTACTTGGACGAATGCCTCATTCAAGCAGAGAACAAGGACATTCTACTACAGCATCTGGCATTTGTAAAGAGATTAATGTCATGCCTAGGGTACACAGTCAACTAACAGAAATCAAAATTAGTACCCTCTCAAGAGATAATATTCCTGGGAGCAAGCTTAAATACAACTGCCCAGATGGCTTATCATGCCAAGCAAACAAAAGCAACTGACTACCTATTTCAAACTGTTGGCAACAAAGGCCCAGTTAGCTGCAAGAAAAATTCTGCAGGCTTTGGGCTTCATGGCATCCTGCATTCTACTAATTCCATATGCAAGACTGCATATGTGGAAACTTCAATGGTACCTAAAAAGTGTTTGGACTCAACATTGCCACAGCCTGGAAACAATACTGTCATTCCCTGCCTGCAACAGGAGTTTTGATGGTGGGCAAAGGCCTGTCACCAGAACAAGGGACAGCCTGGACCTTATCTCAATACCTCATCTACTGTCCCAGCAGAACAATCTGATCCTGCACAGCCAACTCAAAACCTTAAAACTGGCAGCATGGCGGTTAATGTAGTCATACAAAACATACCTCTCACTAAAGTGGTGATGGATGTCATTTTGGAGGCCAGGAGGCCTAGTACTAGAAAATCCTATGCTGGAAAATGGAAGACAGGCACAAGGAATTGACGCAGCTGTACCAAACATTCCTCAGATTTTGCAATACTTGACTGAGATGCTGGACAAAGGCCTGTCTTTAATCTAAAAATTCATGCCTCTGCCATTTCGGCTCATTACAATACAGAGCCTCCAATCTTTTCTCATCCTTTAAGGCAGTACCTCAGAGGGGCAAGGCCTCCAAGGAGATCACTAATACCTGCATGGGACCTCAGTTATGTCTTGGAAAAACTCAGCCTGCCTCCTTTCGAGCAAGCCGCTGTAGCTGATAAAGTTTTTATCTTGGAAAACAGCTCTGCTCCTAGCAATAACTTCTGCAAAAAGTCTCAGCTACAGGCACTCACGGCTGTGGAACCTCTCTTATCCAGACAGGGTTTCTCTGAGGACAAACCTGACATTTGTCTAAGGTAGTGTCCAGTGTGGCCCTTAACCAAACTACTAATCTGCCTACCTTTTATCCAAACCCACAGAATAAGGGGGAGAGAATTATGCATTCTTTGGACATACGCAGACAGCTACGCTTCTATTTCAACAGAACCAAAGCTTTCAGAAAGACAGCTATTACCAGTGGCAAATGCTGCAGGATCACAAGAAAGGCCATCTCAAAGCAGACTGTTTCGAAGTGGATAGGCCACTGTATTCTTTTCTGCTATTCTCAACATGGCATGCCAGTACCTAAAGACATTAGGCCACATTCAACCAGAGCAGCAGCCTTCCTCAAGGGAGTACCAACCAAAGACATTTTAGAGGCTGCTACTTGGAGTTCAGTGCACACCATCACTTACCACTCTACTCTAAATCCAGGGCAGGCTTTGCCACTGCAGTCCTGCAGGGCCTAATAGCTGTCCCTAATGTTTAGCTCCAGCCTCCCAACCTTAGCTTTGGGATTCAACCCAATTGTAATGATTGCAACAGTGAAACACGAAGAACATAGTACACACGAAGAACATAGTACAGTTGTGTACACTTACCATAAATGTAGATGTTCGAGTGTATTCACTGTTGCAGTCCAGGTTGCCCACCTGCCATCCCCCATTTCTTTGGTGGAACTTATCTGTACTTCTCTATTCTATACAACCTATGTGGTGTATTTGCTTATAGATGAGGGCAAAATATATACTTTGGTGCATGCATGTTTTATTGACATATTTTTAACCTACCCTTTTGGGGGCACCTGGCATCTGGGGCAAGAAAAACTGAAGAAAATGGTGTCTGCTGCATCTTTTATACCCCTGGCGCACTGACGTCAGTGAAGAGGCGACAGCAACAGATGCCGGACCTAGACTGTGGAATTCAGGCCGACTGAGGGTAGCCTGCCAGCAGGATAACCCCAATTGTAATGACTGCAACAGTGAATACACAAACATCTACATTTATGGCAAGTGTACACACCTGTACTTTCTGATCCTGCAGCAGAGAAAGATTTTGTCCTGCTGGGGGGAATAAGGATTTTTGGATGTTGAGGGAGAACCCCAGGCTCTGAAGCACGGAAATAGTGAACTTCTGATGGTTTTGTAGGGTGCTGTTTCTGTTAGAGGATGTCATCTAGGTAGAGATAGATTGAGACACCTTTGGTTCTGCAAAAGCCTATAGCTGGAGCTAGGTATTTTGTGTATACCTTGGGTGCAGTAGATAAACCAAAGGGCACGGCTGTATATTGAAAGTCTGAGCAATGCCTAGTGAAATGCAAAAATTTTCTGTGGGAAGGTTTTATGGGGTTATGAGGTAGGCTTTTTTTTATAGATAGTGTTGCCATAAAGAACTGGGCAGGCAGTAGTGGGAATAGGGTTTGTAGGGATAGCATTCTGAATGATGGAACTCTCAGGAGTAGGTTTAGAAAGGACCGATCTAGTATTGGTCTCAAAGGTCCATCTGTTTTGGGGACCAGAAATCTTGAGTAAAATCCTTTTCCTTCCTATCCTATAGGGACAGTTTCTATAGTTCCTAGGTTCAGAAGGTCCTGCAGTACCTGAGGAATGAAATGTAGTTGATTTTTGGGGGAAATGGAATGCCTTTTGTAGAGGGCTTTTTCTTCCAAGAAAGGAAATACCCATCTTGTATTGCCAGCACCCAGCTGTCTGACGTGATGGATCTTCAAAGGTGGAGGCAGTGGGAGAGGCGGGCTGTCAAGGGGAGGTGGGCAAGGCAGTCACTCATTGTTGGCTCCACTTCTGTCATGAAAAGGCCATCTTTGAGTAGGCTGTGAGGCTGCTGGTCTGGAGGTGGTCTGCCTCCTGGTTCCTCTCCTATGCCTGGAAGAGGATGGGGTAGCAGAGGAGAGTCCTAAGAAAAATAGTCTTGGCAGGGTAATTTCTGTAATATATTTAGGAATGGGAGACACTAGGAGGTGCTTTGTCTTGAAGCTCTTTACTTTTCTCCTGCAGGTTTTTGAAACTGTCTGCAGACTGCTAACCAAACATGAGGTTGTGGTCTAGAGGGGGGTGTAGGATTTTTGACTTAAAATTCTCTGGTAGGGGTTAAAGGCATAGCAAAGAGTATCTGCGGAGTACTGATGCAGAAGCTACAGACTGTCAAGGCCTCTGCTGCATCATAACTGCATCTTAATGGAATGTCTGGCTACTTGAGAACTAACAGTTTTGATGCTACCTCTGTTTTTAGGGCAGTCGGGGGGTGGATGACGAGAGTAGAGGCGTGGGATACCAGGTCCAAAGCAGTTTATCATGTGGGTTTGATAGTTGATAGCTCTGAAGGCAAGGGTGGAGGAGGTATAAACCTTCTTGCTGATCCTGTCCATGTTTTTACTATCTTTTTCAGTAGGCAAGAGATGCTGAAGGAATCTGTCTTGACTGCTTGCCTGGGACACAGCAATCACAGCTGGGTCTGCCAGGGGTGGTTTAACCAGGAATTTGTCCTATTCCCATGTTGCAGTAGTCTGCATCCGAGTTTACCTCTTCAGTCTCGTGAATGTACGGCCAGTATCAAAAAGCTTTCAGTCACTCTGCGGTGCGTCAGATGTGGACAAAATTTTGTGGGCCATAAAGGTGATGTCTGCACACACCAGCCCTCAGAACTTTTCGTACACCAGGTGTTCCTGTTACCGCGGACGTCATATTCATTATTAGGGAAGTACCCCATTGAGGAACCTTTTTTCAGTCCTTCTAAAATTATTACTGGTTAATGTCATCCAGAAAGGGTAAGTGTCCGTGTGGATGCCAGATCCTTCATAAGCATGCCCCACAATAAGTGCCTTTGGAAAAATCTCACGACCATAAGGCATGCCATATTTGTCGGGCATTGGTTCCGGAAACTCTGTGCAGTTGGCTGTATGCTTTAAACTTGTACCTCAAGAACCAACATCTGAAACTTCTCACGCTTTGGATGGTGGGCTCTTCCAACGTCCCCTTACAACTGCCAAAAAAGGCCAGAACCCTATGGCCTTCGACTGCTGATCCTCTTATGGCAGACTCCCAAACTGTGGCTGACAGGTCTGGTTTCAGGATTGGGCTCCGGATCTGCCACTTTGGAGGTTGCGGGTACATCACAGGGGAGAGCACATCCGCTGAGGCTGTTCTGGCACAGTTAGCTGACTCCGGGGGGACCAGCAATTCATAGGGAGTCTGGGTCTTCTGACCCATTACAGTTACTGGTTTCCAGACAGATGCCCGCAGCACCTTTTAAAAAGATTAAAAATACTTCTCCCCCTCTTCAGAAAGCATGCCTGATTGGCAGGCTTTCAGACAGAGTCTTTTCAGTGCCTTCATGCCACTGAGGCCAACACTGACTTCAGCCTCCATGTCGTCTCCTCTCCTAAGCCCCAGGCTCCTGCCTACAGATCAAGCTCCCAAGGAAGAGGAGGTCCTTTCAGATTCCCATGAGGAGTCTTTCCTACAACTTCCATCTCTTCACCTTTGGGCTATGTCACTGGACCCTGATTCTCCAGTGGAAGCTCTGGCCTTCAGTGAGACAATTAGGATATTTCTTCAGAAATGTCTGAGGTACAAAAGAGATGCTATGACCTCATTCAAATGGAAACCTCTAGCCCAACTGCTGATCTTGGTGTTTCACTGTTGCAGTCATTACATTTGGGTAATCTGTTGGCAGGTTGCCCTCAGTCGGCCTGAATTCCAAAGTCTTGGGTCCTGCGTCAGTTGCGGTCTCCTCTTCCATGATGTCAGGTCGTCAGGGGTATAAAACCTGCAGCAGATGCCATTTTCTTTAGTCTTTATTGCCGCATGGTGCCCGAAGCAGAAGCATTTGCCAAGTGCCAGTTGGCAGACTACTGAAATATTCGAGTGAGTTTCAGAACCGAAGTCTTCATTAAAGCTAAGTACCCTGTTGAGGAAACTTTTTTTCTTGCTTTTTACCGATGTCAGTTAATAATTGTATTACTTGTGGGAAGCAAATACCTCATAAGGATTTCCATTTATACTGTATTTGCCTAGGCCCTGACCACAACGTGCCTGGCTGGCTGTTTTGTGCTAGATTTAACCAACGCACTAAGCGTCTGTATATTTTTGCATCAAAGTATTTTGGAAACTGATTTAACTACCCAGAAATGTCGTCTGATAGCAATCAGACTACCGGAGTACATAAACGCAAAGAAAAGGACAGAGAAAGGCAGTCTAAATCCAAAACAGACTAAGCTTCTAAGCCAGTCGCCGGTACTCAGTGAGGCGCTTTTGCAGCCCCTGATGCCCGCTACCTTCGAGTCGCAGGCCTCTACCAGCACCCATGTGGAGTCCGGCATGCCTCAAGATCCTCAAGGTATTGGACTGATGGATGTATCTCCCTCTGATGGGTCCGGAGCCACTGAGCAGGCATCGGCTTCTGAGGGTGTATTCAGACCTCAACATTTATATATCAAACCGACAGCTGCAAAACCAAAGATAAAAGCAGCTTCTAAAACTAAAAAAAAACGACACATGAGCCATGTGCACAGGCCTCTGCCTAAAAAAACGGATCAAAATGGTTGAAAACCTTATACCTTGATCAGGGGTACCCATTCCCTCTCCAGATAAGAGGCCTAGGCAAGACACTGATTATGAATCTTCAGATCAGGTTTCTATTTCTTCTGATTCCTCTTCTGATCAGGAATTCTCTACCTCCCTATGAAGATTCTGATGCTGAAGTCTATTCCATCTGCATTTCCTCCGGAGGATTATTCATTTGGAGAAACCTTGCATACCTTGAGGGAGCATTTTCACTGGGAGAGTCTACTTCTCAATCAAAAAAAAGCTGATTTCCTTCTCCCTCAGTACAGGCCTTTAGCCATTCCCCCTGTTTTAGACATTGTGGATGTGTTTTCGGAGTCTAGCTTGACCCCTGACTCCTTACCTCGGGCTCCCAGTAAGCCTGACATATAGATATTACAGGGTCCCTGACTCGCATAAATTTTTATTTAGAAACCCTGCTGCTGATCCTGAAACCATTACACAAGGCCCAAAGGGGAGTTAAGGCCTCAACAGCAAAAAATCCTACACTGACAGATTCAAGGGCACTGGACAGATGGGGGGGAAAGGTTTATACATCTGCAATCTTGGCAATCAGGACCTTAAACTGTCAATTTCATATGCTTAAGTACCAACAACATGTTATGGGATTGCTGAAGCAGAAAATGATTATTTCAGATTGTGCAGAAAATAAAGAATTGCAGGAATTATTGCATGCAGCTGAACAAGTTGGAAAGCATACTTTGCAATGTGGCTTTGATTCTTTAGAGGCCTCCTGCTGGGCCACAGTTACTGGATCTGTGATTAGGAGGCATGCCTGATTAAAGGAACAAAATTTACCTGATCATGTTGAAGCTAAATTGCTAGATTCAAGGCTGGCTTAATGCATTACCAATTCTCTGCACTGCCCTTTGGCTTATCTACTGCGCCCAGGGTCTTTACAAAGTGCCTAGCACCTGTAATTGCATTTTGCAGACAAAGTATACAAATATATCCTTACTTGGATAACTCTCTCAAACAGAGAAACAAGGACACTCTTTGACACCTGGCGTTTGTGAAAGGGCTTCTAACATGCCTAGGGTACACAATAAACAAAAATAAATAAAACTGGTAGCCTCCCAAAAGATAATATTCCTGGGTGCAAGTTTGAATAAAACTGCCCAGATGGCTTACCTCACGCCAGACAAAGGCAACTGACTGCTTACTTCAAATTGATGGTAACAAAAGCACAGTCTTCTGAAAGACAAATTCTGCAGGCTCTGGTTACATGGCATCCGGTGTCCTACTAATTCCATATGCAAGACTGCATATGAGGAAACTTCAATGGTACCTAAAAAGTTTATGGTGTCAACATTCACAGTCTGGAAACAATGAATGTTAAGTTGTCTATCTCGCCTTCATTCTTGCTGGATGGGTTCGGAGCCGACCTCGGCTCAGACTCTGCCACTCTAAAAGCTCGAGAGTTGGTTCCACCGGCTCGAGGCTCCCCTTGTATCCCACAATGCTAGGCGTGCATTACCTCAGATCTTGTTTGCCGCTACAGCTATCGAGGTGTTGTTTTTTTCTACCGGCTCAGGTCAGTAGTTTAATCAGTCGATTTAAACTAGTTTAAATCCCCTTTTCTTTTCTAAATTGTTCATATTTCCCATAGTTTAGTGTATTTCACCCTTTTCTTTATTCCCATTTTTTTTTTTTTCCCTCAGGAACTTAAAAGTTCTTCCCTTAGGCCTTCGGGCCCTACTATCCCTAGTGGAGTGCTTGTGTTGTGTAGGGATATATTTTTATACTTAAGCTAACTAAATAGTTTAATTAGTATAATCTAGTTAACTTTCTTTTAGTGTAATCAGTGTGTGTGTTTTTTGTGTGTGGTTACACTTAGGTCCTTGATAATGTCCAAGGATTCAAAGGTCTCAGGCTTCAAGAAGTGTGACTCGTGCTGTCAGAAAATGTCTCTGACAGACGGTCACACTTGTGTTTACTGCCTGGGACCTTTGCACCTGCAGGACTCTTGTGCTGTATGCCATGGCTTCAGCCCCAGAGTCCTGCAGGAAAGAAAAAATAAACTTATTTTGAGAGGTGTACTTAAGCCTGAGGGTTCCCTTACTGTTTCTTCGGGCAAACCCTCTAAGGCTTCTAGGTCCTCGGCTCCAGCTACTGAGTCGAGGCCTAAGGCTTCGAAACCTCCTTCTACATCAGCTCCGGCTGGAGCCGATGAGTCTCAGACTGCAGCTTCTGCGGTTTCCTCTGCTCCGGCTGGAGCCGAGGTGTTGGAAATTCCTGTGTCGGCTCCGACCAGACCTTCGGAGCCGACATCTAGAAAGAGGTCCAGGTCACCGTCCCTTGGCTCCGTTCATTCGGCTCCAGCATCTCCCTTGCTGTCTGAATGGAGCCATAGATCTCACTCCTCTAGGTCATCGAGGCTTTCGGACCATGACCTTCAGAAGGTAGTGAGTCGACTTAAGTCTGAGGCACTGGCCCAAATGCTTCAGAGCCCGACTCCTCAGTTGCTGCCTGACCCTGTTCCTCATTATGTTCCTCCTCCGACTCCTTTGAGCTCGGAGCCGGGGCGTTTCGGAACAGAGACTGTGGTAACGTCTGAGCCGATACAAATGTCTTCGGCTCAGTCTGCTCCGATTTCTTCCTTAGAAGAATCTCGGCGCCGGGCTTCCCTCGTCTGCTCTGAGGGGGTGAGTGGCATTGGACCCTTGTCCGACCCCGCTCTCCCTCTCGGTGCTTCGGCGCTGGTGAGTTCGGCTCCGACATCGGCCTCGGAGCCATCACTGTCGGTGCCGAGGGAGGTTTTCAGCTTCTCGGAGCGCGGACCTCTGGCTCTGCCTGACAGGGGTGTGTTCGAGGTCATGCGGAGTGTGTTGGAACCTGGTTCAACTCCACAGTCGGCTCCGTCCACCCCTCCTTCTTCGGTGCCTCAGGTAAAGTCTACTCACTCATCCCAGACCGCAGAGAGCCAGCTCCTCAGGAATCCCCTGTGGGGATCTCATCCTTTTCCGAGGCCTCTCCTGAATTGGCAGAAGAGCCCCCTCGGAAGAGAAAGTGTAAGAGGAAACACATAGACTCACCTGAGTCCGTCACCTCTGACACAGATTTAGAGGATTCCGAGGGTTCCCCCCGTTCCCCTTCTGAAGATGTTTCCTTTGCAGACATTCTAGAAATCCTCAGAGGGGAAATTGGCCAGCCCTCAACCCTTCGGAGGATGAATCTGTGTATCTTGAGGTGTTTGGCTCTCGCCCTTCCACCTCCTGGGTGTCTCCCCCCTTTGACCCCCTCATGCAGGTGGTAGCAAAAAAGGCATGGACGGCTCCTGATTCAGTGGACCCCACTCCCAGGAGACCCTCAAAATTTATCACGGCACCAGCAGACAATTTCTGACAGAGTTTCTGTGGATGCTATGGTGGTTGCTGCTGCCACCAAGAAGGAACTAGCTGATCCTTCATTGCCTGTCCATCCACCTAACAAGGAATCTAGGTCTGGACAGGTACGGGAAGCGGATGTTCTCGTCTGCGACCTTTGCAATGCGTTCGCTGAACTACCTATGCCATTTTACTCTTCTTCAAAGAGACTTTATCAAAGAAGCGAGTGATATGTTGAAGGATCCTACAGCTGCGGGTTTTCAAGACAAGATGAACACTCAGCTGGCTACCCTGAACTCCATAGCTAACTCCTCCATGCGCCTCCTTTCGTATGCGGCTGATGGAGCGAGCAGGGCCGCAGGGACAGGAGTGGCCTTACGCAGGCATGCCTGGATGCGGCTGTGCAACTTTGCGGACCCCTTTAAAAC
This sequence comes from Protopterus annectens, assembly GCF_019279795.1. Classification (NCBI taxonomy): domain Eukaryota; kingdom Metazoa; phylum Chordata; order Ceratodontiformes; family Protopteridae; genus Protopterus; species Protopterus annectens. The sequence continues at coordinate 138,919,602 of NC_056739.1, forward strand.
GTCGTTCACTAATTCCCCGTTTGATGGATCATCTCTTTTTGGTCCTCAAGTGAAAGAAACCTTGACTAGGTGCGAGACTGATGACAAGACTTTCTGCCGTCTTGAGTCCGTTTTTCTACTCCTTCTAGGCCTTACCCCAAAGGCCAGAAAAGTGGGAAAATGTGGTTCCACAAACAATCTCAAGGGACTTCGCCTGACGCACAGTCGGTTCCCCGCCAGAGGCAGAGGGGGGGGAACAACAATGGTAGACGTCGTCCTAGAGGCAGGGGGGGTCCGCAGAACCAGGGCAATCGAGAAACTTTCTCCGATAAGCCCTTTCAGCATCCCTGAGGTGTTGCCCGACTGTCCACCTTCGGAGGCAGTCGGGGGAAGATTGTCACTGTACCCAGAAGCCTGGCTATCCCTAACTCGAGACAAGTGGGTACAGTCCATTTCCGAAGGCTATTCCATTCCCTTCGTTTGCATTCCAAACCGATCAAAAAAATCCCTTCCAGATGTTCCACCCGCTCAAAGGGATCTTGCAGCTTTGGAAATTTCAAAGCTGCTTGCGAAAAGAGCAATTCAGCCAGTTCCAGCAGACAAGCAAGGATCCGGAATCTACTCCAGGTTCTTTTTAGTTCCAAAAAAAACAGGGGACTGGAGACCAATTTTGGATCTCAGTATCTTGAACAAGTCTGTCAAGAAAACACGATTTTGGATGGTCACGCTACAGTCCATCCTTCCTCTATTGGGAAGAAAAAACTGGATGTGCTCTATAGACCTTCAGGATGCGTACTATCATATAAAAATGAACAGACGCTCCAGAAGATTTCTCCGCTTCAGGCTGGGAACCAGTCATTTTCAATTCAGAGCCCTGCCCTTTGGACTCACCACTGCCTCCCGGGTGTTTACCAAATGCATGGCAGTGGTAGCTTCTCACCTGAGACGTCAAGGATTCCAGGTGTTTCCATATTTGGACGACTGGCTCCTCACAGCTCCCACCAAGCATCTTCTAAGGGCCAGGGACTACACCTTTCGCATTTGTCAAAACTTAGGCATTTCAATAAATTGCGAAAAGTCTGTTTTGTCGCCTTGTCGTGTTATTACCTTCATAGGCGCAATTCTAGACACAGTCAACATGTCTGCGAGACTAACAGATCAGAGAATAACAGACTTACACAAACTGGTCTCGCTCCTCTTCAGCAGCAACAGAGTCAAAGCCAGGTTAGTTCTGAAAGTATTGGGGATTATGGCGGCTGCCGTACCTCTGCTTCCATTAGCCAGATTCCACATGAGAATCCTTCAATGGATGCTCTTCACACAATGGTCATACCAGCAACGTCCGATGTCCCACACCATTATGATTACGCAAACATGCAGGAATCATCTTCTGTGGTGGATGTCTTCCCCTCAGCTCTTCTTGGGAAGACCCTTTGTTCCTCCCCCTCCGGTTGCTACTCTGACAACGGACGCCTCCCTGATCGGGTGGGGGGGGCATTATCAGGGCAGAACTGTCCAGGGCACATGGCAACCAGACGAATGCCACTTGCACATAAATGTTCTAGAGATGAGAGCAGTGCTTTTAGCGTTGCAAACCCTTCAAGACTCTCTTCCCTTGGGAACGATAGCAATCCAGACGGACAATATGTCTGTAGTGTGGTATATCAACAAGCAAGGCGGAACCAGGTCCTACCCCCTATGTCGAGAAGCACTCAGACTGTGGCAATGGGCGATTTCTTCTCAGCGTTTTCTGATAGCAACGCACATCCCCGGGAAGTCCAATCAAATCGCGGACAAGTTGAGCAGAGCTATTCTCATGCCTCACGAGTGGTCTCTGAAAGACTCTGTTGTGAGAGAAATTTTTCTCAAGTGGGGTCAGCCTTGCTGCGATCTTTTTGCTACTCCCCAAAACAGCAAGTGCAGAGATTATTTCACCCTATTCCCTTTACCAGGCCAACCCAGCAGAGACGCTCTAGTCCAAGTTTGGCCCCGGGGACTTCTGTATGCATTTCCTCCCTTCCCACTAATCTCTCAAGTGATACAGAAAGCTATCGCTCAGAAGGCCTCGTTGATCCTCATTGCTCCTTACTGGCCTCGACAGGTTTGGTTCCCCTTTCTACATCACTTTCTGTTGGAGCGACCTTGGCATCTGGACCTAGTTCCAGATCTTTTGATCCATCAGTCGGGTCAGTTTCATCGCTCCCTTCCCTCTCTGAGCCTCACTGCTTGGTTCCTCCAATTCCAACCTTAGCCAGGCTTCCTCAAATATCTCACTGTTCGAGATATTTTGATAGCTTCCCATAAATCTTCCACTCGAAAGATTTATTTGAGTAAGTGGAAACGTTTCGCCTTTTGGGCTCAAGGAAGGGACATAGATCCTTTCACTGCTTCCATCCAAATGGTCCTGGATTTTCTAGCTGAACTCTTCCATGCAGGTTCATCTCCTTCTACTCTTAAAGTTCAATTGGCAGCTATTTCTAACTTTCATGTGGGCATTTCAGAGTCGACCATAATGTCCCACAAGCTTTGCAAAGCCTTTTTGAAGGGAGTTTTTCTACTCAGACCACCTATAAGAAATCCTCCTCCTCCTTGGGGCCTAAATTTAGTTCTCAGTTCTTTGATTCTTCCCCCTTTCGAACCTGCAGCCTCCTGTTCTTTAAAATTGCTATCATGGAAGACTCTCTTTCTGGTAGCTGTTACTTCAGCTAGAAGAGTTTCAGAACTTCATGCACTCAGCTGTCGACCTCCTTATCTGTTGTTCCATAAGGACAGGGTATCTTTACGAACCAACCCGTCCTTTTTACCTAAGATAGCCTCTGCGTCTAACCTAAATCAAAGCATTGACCTCCCTGTGTTTTTTCCAGAATATTCTAACAGGTCTGAACAAAGATTGCATTGGCTAGATATTCATAGTCAGTTAAGGTACTATTTGGATAGAACCAAACAATTCAGAAAATCTGACCAGCTGTTTGTCTCTTATGCAGAAGGCAGAAAGGGACTTTCAGTTTCAAAGGTATCATTATCTAGATGGCTGACATCTCTGATTTCCCTTGTTTATGAAATTAGACACCAAAAGCTGCCTAACAAACCTAAAGCCCATTCCACCAGAGCTTTGGCTACTTCTATAGCCTTCCAAGACACTGCCTATTGACACCATTTGCGCAGCGGCTACTTGGGCTACTCCTCATACTTTCATTTCTCATTATAAGTTGGATTTAGCTTCTAGGCATAGAGCTAATTTTGGTTCCACTGATGTCCTTCATGGATGCATCTGCAGTCATAACAAATGGGTTGTCCTGTCGTCAGGCAGCCCTTCGGTCGGCCGGATTCCAAAGTCTGGGTCCGGCTTCGGCTGATGTCACATTTCACCCGACGTCATCTCTGCTGGTCTTCGGGTATAAAGGCATCAGCCGACACCATTTTCCCCAGTCTTTCTTGCCGGGTGGCGCCCGAAGCAGAAGCTGTTCGCAAGTGCCGGTCGGTCAGATCCAGAGATTACTACTACCGAATACTACTTCGAAGACTTCTAAAAAGCTAAGTACCCCGTTGGGGACTCTTTCTTGCCTCAGCCGATGTCAGAAAGTCAATAACTGTTTAACTTGTGGGAAACAAATACCTCAAAGATTTCCACTCTTACTGTCTGCCTTGCTTAGGCCCAGACCACGATGTAGCAGCCTGTTCGGCCTGTGCTTCCTTCAACCGACGAACGCTTAGGCGTCGGTCGGAGTTTGCTGAACAGTTTTTCGGCTCAGATTTTGCGTACATTATGCCGTCGGATCCTCCGACTACCCAAATTGTTAAACGCAAAGAAAAAGACACTCGCAGTCCGTGGTTTCGGCCGAAACCACGGTTAAGCAAGCCGCGAGTGTCTGTTTCGGCCGAAACCGAGAAAACCGGTCAATCTTCAGCAGAATCCATGACTACTACTGAGGCTCCCGCTACCTTAGTTGAAACTGCCTCAGAAATTTTGCCTACAACTGTGGTTCCTAGTGATTTATCAGACACCATCCCTTTGGATGTCTCTACCCCAGCACGTGGTGCTGCTAGGCCTCCTGCAGCCATGTCTATTAAGGCCTTTGCCAGGGCTAAAGCAGCCAAATCTGCTAAAACAGTGCCTGTTAAGCCCCCTTCACACAGGCCCACTTCAAGTTCACAAATGCTTACTCTGGCAGAAGATTTAATATCCTTAATTAGGGGGTCCCAATCTCACCCAGACAGGGCCTCTCAGCCCCCAGAAAAGAGAACTAGAGCAGAGTCTCCCGAGCCAGTGTCCTCTGATTCTGCGGATGACTCAGACATTACAGACCAGCCAGAGGCTCCTTTTTCTACTTATGAAGATTCCGATGCTGAAGAATCCATTCCAGCTGCCTCTCCACCAGAGGAATTTTCCTTTGGGGAAACCTTAAATGCCATGAGAGAACAATTCCAATGGCAGAGACTAGATTTCTCAGATTCAAGAAAAAGGCTTAGGACTTTTCTGCACTTACCACAACATAAGCCCTTAGCTATTCCTCCTGTACTGCCTGTTGTGGATGATGCATTTAATGATTGCACTGCTCCTGATTCTTTACCTCCAGCCCCTGCCAAACCAGATAGATTTTACAGGGTGCCAGACACTCATCACCACCTATACAAGGCCCCACTTGCAGATCCCGAAACTATATCCCAGGGGCCTAAGGCAGTAGCCTCGACCACAGCAAAAAACCCTATTCCTTCTGAAAGGGAATCCAGGTCCTTAGAGAGATGGGGGAAAAAAGTTTACACCTCTGCTACTCTCTCAGCTAGAGCTTTAAACTGTCAGTTTCATATGATCCAATACCAAGAGTTTATGCTTTATCAGTTAACTAAAAAACTGTCCTCTGATGAATCCTTAGATAAGAAATATGTATTAGAAATGGTGAATAACATCCAACAGGTTAGTAACCATTCCTTAAAATGTGGCTATGATGCACTGGAGGCTTCATTTAGATCAGCCATGACCGGCACAGTGATAAGAAGGCATGCATGGTTGAAAGAACAGGTCTTACCGGATCATGTTAAAGCAAAGCTGTTAGATGCTCCTATGGATAAGGCCAGTCTATTTGGTACACCTGCCCAGCAAGTAATGAAGAAAATGGAAGAAAAGGCAAAATCTGTACAAACAGGTAAAGATTTCTTACAGGTTTAGCAGGAACTGGCCTGCCAAAAATTGGTCCTTTCCAGACTCCACAAAATCCCAAAGGGGCAGGAATAGACGCTCTAGAGGCAGAAATCAATCCAGAGGAGGTGCCTACAGAGGACGACAGTGGCAAGGCAATAACAGAGGCACAGACACAACCACTGCCACTGCAACAGGACAATCACAGTGACTTGGCTCTGACACCGCCTACCAGGGAGCAAATAGCAGCACCTTTAGGCGGAAAGTTAGCCTTATTTTCAAAAAATTGGCACTATATCACAAAAGACAAGTGGATTTTGCAAACCATAGACCAAGGCTACCGGTTCCACTTCCACACCTTACCAGTAAAAAGAGGAATGCCAAACCTACCTCTAAATCAAAAAATAGAAGCTCTACAGCAGATAGCGAAATTAATAAACATGAGAGCTGTGGAAAGAGTACCAATAACAGAACAGGGCAAAGGATTCTACTCCAGACTCTTCCTAGTACCAAGAAAAGAAAAGTTGGAGACCTATTCTCGACCTGTCCGTCTTAAACACATACATCATTGTCCCAAAATTCAAAATGCTGACCCTACAGCAACTTCTTCCCATGCTGGGCAAGGAGTGTTGGCTGGTAACTCTAGATCTCAAGGAGGCATACCTGCACGTCCCCATTCGACCAAATTGCAGAAGATACCGCAGATTTCTTGCAGGATCAGAGCATTATCAATTCTCAGCATTGCCCTTTGGCTTATCTACTGCGCCCAGAGTATTCACAAAATGCCTGGCATCAGTAATCGCTCACTGCAGACTACAGGGAATCCAAATTTATCCATACCTGGACGACTGCCTGTTACAAGCGGACAACAAAAGCAAGCTGACAACAGATTTACAAAGGGTCATTTACTTGTTACAAGCCCTGGGATACACAGTCAATTTACAAAAGTCAAGGCTGATACCATCCCAAACAAGAACATTCTTGGGCGCGGAATTGGACACAGTAAAACAGATGGCATTCCTAACTGCAGAAAAACAAAAAGAACTTCCTCTTTACTTCTTGGCATTAACAAAGCAGAACAAACTAGCAGAACAAACTAACAGCAAGAAAAGTTCTGCAGGCCTTGGGCTTCATGGCATCATGCATAATCTTGGTCCCACATGCCAGACTGCATATGAGAAAGCTACAGTGGTACCTAAAGAATTTATGGTCTCAGCACAGGCACAGCTTAGAAACAGAAATCCCACTAATCCCATGTCTAAAACAGGAGTTCCTATGGTGGGCTCAAGCATGCCAGTCAAACCCAGGCTTACCCTTCAACAACTTTCGAGCAAGCCAAACCATCACAACAGACGCCTCAGACCTAGGATGGGGGGTGCACATGCTGGACAAATGCATACAAGGATTGTGGACTCAAGACCAGCTGCACCTGCACATAAACCAAAAAGAAAATGCTGGCAGTAAAACTGGCAATCCAAAAATTCAGACCATTCCTCAAAGAAGGCCATTTGATGATAAGGACAGACAACACCACAGTCATGTGGTACATCAACAAACAGGGAGGCACTCATTCATACCCCCTATGCAGAATGACTTTGGAACTTTGGAATCTGGCTCTCAGCGACAACATCCAGTTGCAGGCAATATTTGTGCCAGGAAAAGAGAACACCCTAGCAGACATGTTAAGCAGAACCACCTCGAATGCTCACGAATGGATGCTACACCCGGACATCTTCAAGGCCATCACAAAGAAATGGGGAATGCCACAAATAGATCTATTCGCATCCCCACTCAATCACCAGCTCAAAAAATTCTGCACAAGGACATTCCACCCACTTGCATGGAAGGTGGACTCTCTATCCTTCAGCTGGAAAGGCCTGACAGCATATGCATTTCCACCTCTTCCCTTGATGCACAAGGTACTACTGAAAATCAGAGGAACGTCCAAGGGTAATCCTGATGGCTCTGAATTGGCCAAGACAACACTGGTATCCATTGCTGAGGAGCATGTCTCTGGAGCGAATGTGGTCAATACCCCTGATGCCTTTGATGTTAACTCAGAACAACTACAACATCATACATCGAAACCTAAAAACCTTGCAACTGACTGCCTGGAACATCACATAGCAGCAACTAACCCAGACCTTTCCCAAAGGGTTAAAGACATTATCCTTGAAGCCCGCAGACCTTCAACAAGAAGGAACTATGCAGGAAAATCGAAAGGTTTGTCATTTGGAGTACTGAAAGAGGAAAAGATGTCGAACATAGATATTGCTAACATTCTGGAGTACTTGGCAGAGCTTCTACATACAGGCCTGTCCTATTCCTCCAAGATACATGCATCAGCTATTTCAGCAGAATACAGCTTCGATCCACCTGTCTTTTCGCATCCTCTACTCAGGCAGTTCCTCAGAGGGATCAAGAATGTAAAACCTCCTAGGAAACCACCATTACCAGCATGGGACTTGAACTTTGTGCTAGAAAAGTTGACACTCCCTCCGTTTGAACCAGCAGCAACAGCAGATCTGCAACACCTGTCATGGAAAACTGCTTTCCTGCTGGCAATTACCCCAGCAAGGAGGGTTTCAGAACTACAGGCCTTAATGGCAGTGCAACCCTTCCTAATCTTCCATCAAGATAGGGTGTCCATGAGAACTAATCCTACATTTATGCCTAAGGTGGTATCCAGAGTGTCTTTAAACCAGGCAATCCACCTACCTTCTTTCCCAATCCACAGAACAGGGGGGAAAGACTGCTGCATACCTTGGATGTACATAGGCAGTTACGCTACTACCTGGACAGAACCAAAAGTAACAAAAACTGACCAGCTTTTAGTAGCCTATGCAACAGGAAGGGAAGGAAAAGCAATTTCCAAACAGGCAATCTCCAAATGGATAGGAAATTGCATAAGATTCTGTTACTCCTACCATGGAAAATCAATTCCACAGAACATAAGACCTCATTCTACAAGGGCTACAGCCACTACCACAGCTTTCTTACGAAGAGTGGCAACCAAGGACATTATTGAGGCGGCTACTTGGACCTCCGTGCATACATTTGCCAAGCACTATAATTTACCTCTATACTCTAGATCCCGAGCAGGGTTTGCCAC
>NC_056739.1:138945329-139000329 GCF_019279795.1 Protopterus annectens
TTGAGACTTTTGAGCAGTGTTCGAGGCTTCTGAGTCTTGGCTGAAGACTTGCAGGAGTATCCTCCTTATTCTGATTCTGATGTGGATGATTCTACTCCTTCAGCTTCTCCTCCTGAGGATTTTTCATTTTCAGAGACTCTTCATTCCATGAGGGAGCATTTTAAATGGGAAGGTCAAGATTTCTCTGATTCCAGGAAGAGGCTTAGGGAATTTTTGTTTTTACCCCAGCATAGGCCTTTAGCTATACCTCCTGTTCTGAGTGTGGTGGAAGATGTTTTTGCAGAGGCTTCCCTGAACCCTGATTCTTTGCCTCCTGCCCCAGTTAAACCAGATAGGTACTATAGGGTGCCTGAAGCTCATAAGTATCTTTTTAGTGCCCTAGGGCAGACCCGGAAACTGTCTCTCAGGGGCCTAAAGGTGTTAAGGCTTCTGTTAAAAATCCTGTTCCTCCTGATAAAGAGGCAAGGGCTTTGGATAGATGGGGAAAGAAAGTGTATACTTCTTCCACTTTAGCCATGAGGGCGTTGAATTGCCAGTTTCACATGTTAAAATATCAAAATTATCTCCTTTCACAATTGAAGTCTAAGGTGGATGCTCTGGCGGAAGGTATTGAGTGTAAAGAGTTGCAGGATTTAGTTCATGTGTCTGAACAGGTGGGTAAGCATTCCTTGCAATGTGGTTTTGATGCTGTGCAGGCCTCCTCGAGGGTGGCTGCCACTGGTTCTGTTCTTCGTAGGCACGCCTGGTTGAGGGATCAGAATTTAGCTGAGCATGTTAAGACAAGGATTTTGGATGCTCCATTACAGTCTGACATGTTTGGTTCGCCTGTGGAAGCAGTTTTGAAGAAAATGGAGGACAAGGCTAAGTCTATGCAGACTGTTAAAGATTTTTTGCAGGTGCAGCCTCCGAAGTTTAGTAGAAATTGGCCTACTAAGGGATGGACATATCCTGCTTATGATTCCCAGTCTAGGGGTAGGTCTAGACGGGGTAGGGGCAGAGCTCAGGGTTCTTTTAGGCCTAGAACAGGGAGTTCACCTGCTCAGTCTTCTGGTGAGGGCAGGGGTCAGTCCTTTCGTAAACAGACCCAATGACCTGCCTTTTCAGCTGCCAGTACATTCTCGTCTGGCAGCACCTTTGGGAGGAAGGCTGGCTCTTTTCAAAGAAAATTGGGATTTAATTACCCAAGACAGATGGGTATTGGATATCATTTACCACGGTTACAGGTTTTATTTCCATACCTTGCCTCCTTTCAAAGGCATGCCAGACATTCCTCCTCTACAAAGAAAAGAGGCTCACAAGCAAATTTCTCTGTTACTCCAAATAGGGGCCATTCAGCCGGTTCCTGTGCCAGAAAGGGGCCTAGGATTTTATTCTCGCCTGTTCCTAGTACCAAAGAAGGGGAACACGTGGAGACCAATTTTGGATTTATCTATCCTCAACACTTATCTGGACATTCCCAAGTTCAAAATGTTGACGTTACAACAGCTTTTACCTCTGCTGGGCAAAGATCACTGGATGGTAACTTTAGATCTCAAGGAGGCTTACCTTCATGTGCCTATTAGACTAATTTGCAGGAAGTATCTGCGTTTTCGAGCTGGGAATTCCCATTATCAGTTCTCTGCATTGCCCTTTGGCTTATCTACTGCGCCCAGAGTATTCACAAAGGTTCTGGCTCCAGTGATAGCTTACTTCAGGCTAAAAGGAATACAAATCTATCCTTACTTGGACGACTGCCTGATTCTGGCTCAAAAGGAAGACCTTTTACAGCATTTGGAATATGTGATAGCAGTGCTAAGATGCCTAGGGTATTCTGTGAACGAAATAAAGTCCAGTCTAGTACCCTCTCAAGACATGTGCTTTCTGGGTGTGAGACTGACTACAGCAGCCCAGATGGCCTTTTTAACCCCGGACAAACAAAAGAATCTTTCCATTTACTTCCATCAACTATCTCTTCAGTCCGGGCTGACTGCAAGGACAGTCCTTCAAGCCTTAGGGTTCATGGCATCTTGTATTCTGGTGCTTCCCAATGCCAAACTGCATATGAGGAAGCTGCAATGGTATCTCAAAAATGTATGGACACAGCACTGCCAGGATTTGGACACTGTCATTCAAATAATACCTTGCATTCAACAGGAATTTTTGTGGTGGGCTCAGGAATGTCACCTAAACAAGGGACTCTCTGTGACCCGGCCAGAGGCGAGTCAGATTCTAACGACAGATGCCTCAGACATTGCTTGGGAGCTCATCTAAATGGAAAGTGGATACAAGACAAGTGGCCTGCCAGACTACAACATCTACATATCAACATGAAGGAGATGTTAGCGGTCCAGTTTGCATTAATGGCTTTCAAGGAGTTACTTCTTCCAGGGCAGGTGTTGATTCTAACAGACAACACAACTGTCATGTGGTACATCAACAAACAAGGGGAACACATTCTTACCCGTTATGCAGGCAAGCAATGATTTTATGGGAGACTGCGCTCAGCTTGCAACTAACTCTTCAGGCAAGGTTTCTGCCGAGCACAGAACTCCTTAGCAGATGTGTTAAGCAGACAAATCATGGATCCCCACGAGTGGAAACTGGATCTTCATGTATTTCGGAAATTGACAGTGTCATGGGGAACTCCAGACATAGATCTGTTCGCTTCTCCACTAAACCACCAGCTGCCAAAGTTTTGCACAGAGGTTTCATCACACAGCTTGGAAAGTGGATGCTCTTTCTTTCAGTTGGAAAAATCTTCATGTGTATGCCTTTCCACCTCTGCCTCTTCTCCCAAAGGTGCTCCTAAAGGTCAGACAAGACAAGCCAAGGATGATTTTAATAGCTCCAGATTGGCCTCTGCAACACTGGTACCCATTACTGAGGAGTCTGGTAAGGAAGCCTCCATGGCCTTTACCCTTGATTCCACACCTGTTGTCTCAGAGGGACGGTCATCTGCTCAATGTCAAGCTTCACTCTCTTCATCTAACAGCCTGGCATATTCTGTTTTGAAAGACAGCAGGTCTCAACTTCCTCAACAAGTTTTAAATGTGATTATAGAAGCCAGAAGACCTAGTACAAGGAAAGTGTACGCAGAAAAATGGAAGAGATTTTTATTTTGGACTGCAGCAAAGAATTTGGAGATTTCTGAGCCTAATTTGAGTGTGGCTCTTCAATATCTTACCGAGTTATTGGACAAAGGTTTGTCTTTCTCTTCCATTAAGATTCATGCTGCAGCAATTTCAGCTCACTATGATTGTGACCCACCATTGTTTTCACATCCTTTGTTCAAGCAATTTCTTACAGGGGCAAAGAATATAAGACCCCCACGTAGAGCTCCTACTCCTGCTTGGGATCTCAATTTTGTGTTGGAGAAATTACTCTACAACCTTTTGAGCCTGCGGCTACTGCTGAATTGAAATACTTGTCATGGAAGACTGCTTTTTTGTTGGCCATTACTTCTGCAAGAAGGGTTTCTGAATTGCAGGCCCTTATGGCGGTAGAGCCTTTTTTGATTTTCCATAAGGATAGGGTATCATTACGTACTAATCCTTCCTTTATGCCTAAGGTGGTTTCTGGTGTGGCTTTAAACCAAACTATTCATTTGCCTACTTTCTATGCAGATCCCCAAAATAAGGGGGAAAAGATTTTGCACACTTTAGATGTACACAGGCAGTTGCGTTATTATTTAAGCAGGACTAAGGATTTTAGGCAGTCTCAGCAGTTGTTTGTTTCTTTTGCTTTGAGTTCTCAGGGCAAGCCTGTGTCAAAACGAACTATTTCTAAGTGGATTGGGTTTTGCATTGCATTTTGTTATTCCCATCATGGCAAGGAAATTCCAGCTGGGATTAGGCCTCATTCCACTAGGGCTACTGCCACTTCAACAGCATTTCTAAGGGGTGGGAACTAAGGATATTTTGGAGGCAGCTACTTGGAGTTCAGTGCATACTTTCTCTAAGCATTACCACCTTCCTCTCTACTCTAAATCTAGGGCTGGTTTTGCCACAGCTATTTTGCAAGGCATGTTGACAGCTCCTGCTTCTTTATGATTTGCCAGCCTCCCTTACCTCTGCTTTGGGATTCTACCCAAGTGTTAGGACTGCAGCAATGTGGAATGAAGAACATAGTACAGTTTTGTACCTACCATAAATGTAGATGTTCGAGGATCCACATTGCTGCAGTCCAATTTACCCTCCCTCCTTCCCCTCTGTGTTTAGGGGTGGTTGTGTGGGTGAGGTTATACTCTTGTAATTTTGTATATATTGTACATATTTTTGGTGCTGGAGTGTTTGGTGTTTTTTGGTTTTGGCCTTATCTTTTTAGGGTCTTCTGACATCTGGGGCAAGAAAAGACTGAGGATATGACGTCGGTCATGCGCATTTGTACCCTGACGTCCTGACGTCAGACTAATGCGCCTTGACCGACGTCAGCCATATACTTTGGTATTCGGGCCGCCTGGGACAGCGGACTACCCAAGTGTTAGGACTGCAGCAATGTGGATCCTCGAACATCTACATTTATGGTAGGTACAAAACTGTACTTTTTATGTTTTGGTTTAGTTCTTGGAGTTCATGTAGGTCTCAGCCCGGGACAGTCTGGTCCCATTGATGTTGTGTTTTTTGCTTTGGAGAGGGTGGCTCTTACCTGAGCATCTGAGATGTCAGGGGTGAGCACTCTGCTAGGATAGATATTTGCCCTTTTGGTGGGGAAGGGGGGAGAAGTTTGCGCTGAACCTGTCTGCTAGGATGTTGGCAATATCTGTGGGTTTGGTGTATTTTTTGTCATTTTGGACTAATTCTGAGCATATCTGGGAATTCCCACCCAGGTTCCTAACAACTAAAAGCCTTGTGATTATCCTTGGTGTCCTGTGCAATTTTTCTGTCGAAGCTGGCCTTTGACGATTTTACGAGTGCCCGTAGTTTTTTGCCAATACTGATTAGAGATGCCTTCCCTTTTTGGGATTTTGCTCTATCATCATTTGCTCCTTCTATTGTATAGTTTATGGCTGGACTCCCGGACAGGACACCTAACTTTGGAGGATTGGGTCTTGGTTTTATTTGGGATTGCATGATCCAAGCATTCCTGAAGGTGTTTATAGAATGTGTTTATAAAGGATTCTGCTGTCTGGACCGTATTTTCCACAGGCCCAGGGGCTTTGAAGGATTCCACCTCGGTTTTGAGGAGTGTGCAATTTGCTTTATAGAAGTTTTTCACTGTGGTTTTCTGGGCAGGGGCTGGGGTCGGGATATGAATATCTATGAGATTAGTTTATGGTGTGATCTTACCAGTGAGGGATACACTTCTGTTCTGGAGCATAGAGAGTCCCCATGTTGGTGATGATCAGGTCTAGTATGTTTTCACCACTTGTGGGAGTGGCAACAAGTTGTTCCATAGCATTTGAGTTTATAAATTCTAGGAACCTTTAGGCTAGTGTGTTGGAGCTAGAATAATGCTCCCAGTCTGTTAGGGTAGTTGAAGTCGCCCAATATAATGGTGTTTGTAGACACCTTCATATTTTCCAGCCTTCTCAGGAAGGCTGAGTGGGGTTCCTGGGTTTGGGAGGGTGGTTTGTAGCAGGCTATAAACTGGAAGGCAGTTTTACCCACTGTTAGGTCCGCATGGATAGTCTCTGAAGCTTTGTGCTGTGCCACCAACCTGGAGGTGTGGGTTTGTTTGACTAATATTGATACCCCCCCTCCTTTTGTGGTTCGGTCCAAGTTTTGGGGCCGAAAAACATTGTATGAGGTATAACCTGGTAGTGCTGGGGTGCTCTCGGGAGCCTTGAACCAGGTTTCTGTTACTGCACAGATGTCTATGCTCTCCATGCTAAGGAGAGTTTTGAGTGCATGTATCTTTAGGTTTAGACTTCTGGCGTTGAGTAGCATTACTTAGTTTCTTATCCCTTGTGATACCTGTGGAGGTGGGTTTATCTTTTGAGCCTTGCCTAAAAAAGGCACTATGGGGGTGGCAAGAGCCTTTGTCAATATCTGAAAGCCCAGGGGTGACAGGTGTAAGCCGCCCAGGGGTGACGGGTGTAAGCCGTCCCTTGTGAAGCATCGTGGCTTGTCGAGCATGCCATCCCAGGCAGACAAGCATTGGATCCCTTTTGAATGACACCAATACTTAAGCCAATTGTTGAAATTGATCTTGTCTTCATATTGTGGCATTCTTGGTGAGGGTAAGATGCTACTCAAGGTCTGGGTCATACCGGCCTGGGCTACATGCTCAGAGCTACTCTCTCTTCATGTAGTCCAGAGAGGTGCATCTCAGGTCATTCACACCAGCATGGACAATGACGGAGTCATATTTTTACTTACCTTGGATTGACCTGAGTGCTTTTGTTATGTGGCGGATCCTCGCGCCCGACAGGCAGCTCAGTGACCTTGTTCAGCCTGGTGAGCGGGACGTCAGTGTGCCTGACGATAGTCACCTATTACAAGTGTATCAGATGTGTTTAGCCTTAAGGGCTGTGACTGTTCAGCACACTGGCTTTGTGAGCTGTGTGTTGCATGTGGTTTTTTTGGGGGGTAGCGGTTGCTTGGGTGTCTGCTTTGGAGGTCTCTGCTGCTTGGGCAGATTTTTTAGAGCCTCAGAGTGTGTTTGGTTTGCTGTCGTGGTAGGTCTATGTGAGACTGGAATTGTAGTGAGTGTGGTTTCCTTCTCTTCCTGACTGGTTAGGGCAGTACTGAGGAGAGAGCTTAGCCTCCTGTTTGGCTATATGGTTGCATCTCTCACATGTGTTGGAATTTGTTGGGAGGAGGAGAGGGTTGTCTGTGTACATGAGGCAGTTGTAACATTGCCTCAAGATTCCCAGATTCTCCAGCTGGACCGGAGAGGAGATTGACAACTGACCTTTGGACATGCTAGAATAGTATTGGGAATTCCTTTATAATTGAAAAAAGGGCTAATGGGAAACAGTATCCAAGGGGAGTTTGTGAGGGTGTAGTGCTTTTAATTTTTTAGTGCTGACTTGTGTAATTGTTTTAGTGAGCAAGTGCCAGGCTTTAGAGTGGTAATAGGGTGATTATTATGAGAACTAGATCAGTTCTAAGAGAAAAAGTGAAGAGCAGACTTTGTGGAGCCGGGAATGGTTTAAACCCAATTAAGCGGCACTGCCCGATGCTGCGCTATGCGCAAAATCGCGAAAAGCTGCGCTAAAATGTTTTATACAGGGGGACTTGAAAGAGCTAGAAATTGGCCCAAAACGGCCAATAGACTACCAGATTCTTGTGCTGGGAATGCTCCTCCAGGGATAGATGGGCTGCTCCAAGCTCCCCACTGCCACTGGTGAACAAAGAAGCCTCCCTTTATCCAAGAAAGGAAATGGGCAACAGGAATTTTCCAAAAGTCCAGAATACAGCAAAGCCTGTATTTGGACTACTCTAGGTCAGGAAAGACTGGAAACAATGATATATATATATTTTTTTGCAACAAACTGCAGGAAAATGCAATACCTATGTAACACAGGCTAGCACATTTGAGTGTGTAGCCTCAACAGGTAAAAGTAACACAGGACATAAGTGCAGGTGCAAAAACAACTAAACAGTTTATAACAGTTCAAGAAGCAGAAATACTTGCAGTTTAGCTAGATCGGACAGTCGCCCAGGTAGTAGCAGGGAAAAAAAACACTCATCAGGTTAGCAGTCGCTCTTTTATCCTCTCTGCTGCTAGCACCACTCTGCAGGACCACAAGGAGCTTGGCTGAGTAGTAACAAGCGCAAAAACCGCGCGAAAGTTGGTTTTATACAGGGGGACTTGAAAGAGCTAAAAATTTGCCCAAAGCAGCCAATAGACTACCAGATTCTTCTGCTGGGAACACTCCTCCAGGGATAGATAGGCTGCTCCAAGTTCCCCACTGCCACTGGTGAACAAAGAAGCCTCCCTTTATCCAAGAAAGGAAATGGGCAACTCAGGAATTTTCCAAAAGTCCAGAATACAGCAAAGCCTGTATTTGAACTACTTTAGGTCAGGAAAGATGGGAAACTAGGATTTTTTTTTTTCTTTTTTGCAACAAACAGCAGAAAAATGCAATAAATATGTAACGCAGGCTAGCGCACTTGAGTGTGTAGCCTCAACAGGTAAATGCAATAAACAGGACAAACTTTAAATTATAAGCGCAAAAGCGCGCTAAAGCTAGCTTTAAAGCAGGGGGTTAGAAAGAGATGGGAAGTGGCCCAAAACGGCCAATAAGCTACATGTCACTGGGCTGGAACCACTCCTCAAGGGATAGATAGGCTGCTCAGAGCTCCCCACTCACTGGTGAACAAAGCTTCCTCCTATCCAAATAAGGATATGGGCAACACGAACTATGACACAGCCCAGAGATCAGTAGCAGAAATTAGGTACAGAAACACAGTAAATGCTTTAATTCGGCAAGCACACTTGAGTGTGTAGCCTACCAGTTAAACAAAGCAAAAACAAACTTTAAAAGTGCAAAAAACTCAGAAATACAGGCAGGAATGCAATAAAACAACTTTGCAGAGCTTCTTTAGTTAAACAGAGAAGTCTATATATACAGAAAAGCAGCTAAAACACACAAACACTTCAGATGCAGTGCAACCTAGAGCACTTGAGTTGTAGCAATATTAAGGCAATGAGCTAATGACACTAGACTGGGAGGAGTGTCCGGATCAGATTTACAGTAGGGGCGTGTCACAGATCAGATTTACAGTAGGGGTGTCACAGATCAGATTTACAGTAGGGGCGTGTCACGGATCAGATTTACAGTAGGGGCGGGCAACTGCAAAGCCACCAAGTATAAGGGCAAGACAGCAACTGGGAGGGAGGATGGGGACAATAGTCTACAGACAGTAGCACTAGAGAAAGCACAAACAGATAAAAGCATTTTGTATCTTTACAAATCTTTAACTGCAGACAAATCAGTTACTTGTGCAGATTAGTTAATAGCAATAAAATACACTCTAAGACTAAAAAGTAGACAAGTGCTATATATTGTTAAAAACAATCTGTATAAATCGAAAAAAAAACAGGATACTTGTACATCTCAGCTAACAGCTGCAGTCAACAACTTATCCACTCTGCTCAGTGTGTATAGACAGAAACCCCATCAAAGTTAGGGCTTAAATACCAGAACAACTTTTGTGTTGTAAAAAAAAAAAAAAAAAAAAAAAAGAACCAGCCCCCACTCAGCAGACTATTAACACAATCTAGCAAAGTTAGAGGCTTCAGCTAGAAACAATAGCCTACAAGACAGTAGCACTATTGAAAGCACAAACAGATTTGTAAAGATACAGAATGCTTTTAACTGCAGACAAAACAGTTACTTGTGCAGATTAGTTAATAGCAATAAAATGCACTTGAAGACTAAAGCAGACAAAAGTGCTATATATTAATTGTTAAAAACAATCTGTATAAATCGAAAAAAAAACAGGATACTTGCATATCTCAACTAACAGCTGCAGTCAACTTATCCACTCTGCTCAGAGCCACAAACTGTCTGACCCACATGGCCAAGTTCTTTTTTCTCTCACAATCTGCCACCAAACATTTGGCAGATATACCGGACTCCTGCCAAAACATCACTGTTCCATCTCCTGGCTCTCGCATCCCAGGTCACCAGACATTCCACTCCTGGCTTTGCCTGCAACCCCTTCCCGATGATTTCAGGGCAAAGCTCTGATTCCCCCCTGGACAGTGCTGCAATTTAGATTCCAAGGTTGCAGACCTCTCTTAAACCTCTGCAACAGAAGGGAAAAGAGATGCAGGAACTTACCAGTCCCCAAGTTTCACAGGACCTATCCGTCCAAAACAGGAGGCACTCCAGGCCCCGCTCCTCCTAGACCTTGCAAGTCCACTGGAAAACAAAACTGCTACTTCATGTTATGGCTCTCCCCTCCACAGCAGCTGCACCTCTTACAACCAGTACTGCAGACAGACAAGGGCACCATAGTCAGTTCCCTCTGCAAAAGGAAGAGCCTTCTATTCAAGGCTGTTCCTGGTCCCCAGGAAAGATGGACCATGGAGACCCATCCTAGACATGTTCTGCCTCCAGTCATAGGTTCATAGGTTGATACTAGGCTATCTGCCCTAGGGCATTTAAAAGCCTAGCCAGAGTGTGTTTGGCTTTCGCCACCCTTCTTAGATTAGTTGACTGTGCCTCTGTATAGTAGGTCACAGAAGATGGCCCATTTAAGGTTAGTTTACCGTGCCTCTGTCTAGCAGTGACACTGAAGAGATCCCGGGGTAAATTTACGATCACCCATCCAAACGTCAAGATTCTTCTTGAGGGTCATTGAGGGGCTCTGTCTGACATGGATTGGGATTTTGTTCCAGAGTGAGGGGAACCTCTGGGATATGAATCTGTCCCTCCAGCATGTTCTATTTATTTCTGTGCTGAGGTTTAAGTCACTGGAGTGTGTAGTTCTGATGGATTTGGATTTCTTGAGGTGGAGCATGTCCATTAATTCTGGGTTGGACATGGCTTTATACGTCGGGCACAGATTGCCTCAGAGTAGGCGGTAAGCAACTGAGTAGAGCTGGAGTTTCTTTAGCCCAACTGTGTAGGGCATCTGAGTCCCTTGATCCTCTTGGTGAGGTACTTTTGGGATCTTTCTAGTTGTAGCAGGTGTCTGGTAAGTTGCATCCCAAACAGGACATTGTATTCAATTATGGGCCTGATGAGTAGAGGGGCACAATGACCTCCCTTGACCTATATGTGAACCCCTTCGTGATAAGGTGGGCTATATAGAATGTCTTTCTAACCACTTTGGCAATGTGATTGTCAAAGGAGAGATTGCAATCTACTTGGGTCCCCAAATCCCCAATTACTACTTCCGTACTTAATGGATTACCACCTATGTGGTAATTTGTGGGCAGTTTTTCCCAAAGGGGATGACTGCTCTTTTTGGCATTTAGCTTTAGGCCATGGCTCTGGCACTAGTTATCAGTCTGAGACCTTTTTGGAGGATGCTTTTGTTGGCCGGCGAGTCGATTATGGCCCCCAGTTTGCAGTCATCTGCAAACTTGGTCAGCCATAGTCCTCCTGTGTTAGCCTGTACCGCAGAGAAATATATACCGAACAAGAGAGGTCCCAGGACTGAGCCTTGTGGGACGCCACTTGTAACTGGTCTAGTCTGACATGGCACCTGCAATTCTGACCATGTGGGTTCTATCCCTAAGCCATTTTGCAACCCATCTTGTGACATAGGGGTTGATATTTAAGCTGGTGAGCTTATTTATGATGCCAGAGTGGGGTATTGTGTCGAAGGCTTTTGCAAGGTCAAGGTAGGCTGTGTGGACTACCTGCCCTTCGTCTATGGCCTTGGTGACTGTTTCAAAGAAATTGACCAGGTTCAAGAGGCAAGATCTGCCCTTAAAGCCGAATTGGGTAGGATCCAGTGGTTGGAGGTTTCCAATGTCTGAGTCCATGATACGCTCCATAGCTTTGCAGACCAGGCTAGTTAGGCTTATAGGGCAATAGTTTCCGGGGTCCGTTGTGGCACAACCTTTATGTAGTGGGACCACTGTTGCTGTACGCCATTCTTTGGGTACATATCCTGTTGTAAGGCTGAGACTGAACAGTGATTTTAAGTGAGTGTTCAGTTTTTCTTGGAACTCGTGTAAAACACAGCCCAGGACACCGTCCGGTCCCATTGCTGTGTTTTTTGCTTTGGAGAGGGCAGCTCTCACCTGTGCATCTGTGATGTCAGGGAGGCTACACTCTGTTGGGATAGTCATTTGCTCATTTGGGGGGGAGGTGGGGGGGAGTTTGCACTGAACCAGTCTGCCAGGATGTTGGCAATGTCTGTGGGTTCAGTGTATTTTTTGTCATTTTGCATCAACTCTGAGCATATCTGGGAGTTTCCACCCAGGTTTCTGACAAAAGCCTTGTGATTATCTTTAGCATCTTGTGCAATTTTTCTTTCGAAGATAGCCTTAGATGATTTTATGAGGGATCTGATCTTGCTAGTACTGATCAGAGTTGCCTTACCTTTCAGGGAATTTGCTCTGTCATGTAGTAGCTTCCTCCTTCTGTTGTACAGCTTATTTGTGGCTGGGGTCCACCAGACAGGTTTCCTGCCTTTGGAGGAGTGTGTCTTGGTTTTATTTGGGATAGCACGAACCATGCATTCTTGTAGGTATCCATAGAATGCGTTTGTAAAAGATTCTGCTGTTTGGGCCGTATTTTCCACTGGCCCTCGGGCTTTGAAGGATTCCACCTCGGTTTTGAGAAGTTTTTGACCGTGGCTTCCTTTGCTGGGGGTGGGGACGGGATATGGATGTCCATAGTTATTAATTTATGGTCAGATCTTACCAATGAGGGGTATACCTCTGGTATGGAACATAAAGTCGCCATGTTGGTGATCAGTTTCAATATGTTTTCCTCTCTTGGAGTGGTGCCCAGTTGTTCCATAGCATTTAAGTGTATAAATTCTAGGAACAGTTGGGCTAGGGTGTTGGGGCTTTAGTGCTCCCAGTCTGTTTGGGTAGTTAGTCACCCAGGATAATGGTGTTTGAAAAGACCTTCATATTCTCCAGTGTCTTCAGGAAAGCCGAGTGGGGTTCGAGTTTGGGAGGGTGGTCTGTAGCAGGCTTCAAACTGGAAGGCAGTTTTGCCCACTGTTGCACATGGATGGTCTCAGATGCTTCGTGCAGTGCCACTAGCCTGGAACTATGGGTATCTTTGAATATGGGTACTCCCCCTCTTGTGGTTCGGTCCGAGTTTTGGGGCCGAAAAGCATGGTATGAGGTATAGCCTGGTAGTGCTGGGGTGCTCTCGGGAGCCTTGAACCAGGTTTCTGTTACCGCACAGATATCTATATTCTCCTTACTGAAGAGAGCCTCGAGTGCGTGCATCTTGAGGTTTAGACTTCTGGCGTTGAGCAGCATTACCCTTTTTCCTTGTGTGGTCTGTGGAGGTGGGTTTCTTTTGAGCCTTGCCTAAAAAAGGCACTATGGGGGTGGCAAGAGCCTTGGCCAGTATTTGAAAGCCCAGGGGTGACGGGTGCAAGCTGTCCCTAGCGAAGCAATGTGGCTTGTCAAGCATGTCATCCCAGGCTGACAGACACTGGATCTCCTTTGAGTGACACCAGAAGCTTAGCCAATTGTTGAAATTGATCATTTTGTCTTTATACTGCAGTATCATTCTTGGTGAGGGTAAGATGCTACTCAAGTTCAGGGTCATACCAGCCTGGGCCACATGATCAGAGAGCTCCTCTGTCTTATTTCTTGTAGTCCAGGGAGGTACGTCTCGGGTCATTCACACCAGCATGGACAATGACTGAGTCATATTTGTACTTGCTTTAGAGTGACCTGAGTGCTTGTGTTATGTGGTGGATCCTGGCACCCGACAGGCAGCTTACGGTGACCTCCTTGTTCAGCCTGGTGAGAGGGACGTCGGTGTCTGACAATAGTCACGTATTACAAGTGCATTAGGTGTGTTTAGCCTTAAGGGCTGTGACTGTGTGGCACACTGACTTTGTGAACTATGTGATACGTGGGTATTGTTGTGGTGTAGCAGTTGCTTGGATGTCTACTGTGGAGGTCTCTGTTGCTTGGGCAAATTTTTATTTAGAGCCTCGGAGTATGTTTTTGTGTTTGGTTTGCTGTTGCGATAGGTCTGTGAGACTGGATTTGTGGTGTGTGTGATTACCTTCTCCAGACTGACAGTGCTAGTACTATGTTGAGAGAGCTCAGCCTCCAGTTTGGCTATATAGTTGCATCTCGCATATATTTGAGCTTGTTGGGAAGAGAAGAGGGTGGTCTGTGTACATAACACCGTTGTAACATTGTCTCAAGATTCCCATATTCACCAGCTGGACTGGAGAGTAAACCTGAAACTGACTTTTGGAGCCAGAATATAGTATAAGGAATTACTTTTTGACTTTATCAAAAAGGACCAATAGGGAGCCAAGTACTTAAAGGGAGTATAAGAGGGTGTAGTGCTTTAGTTTATTAGTGCTTACTTATAAGACACTTATCCTAGCTACTGCTGGGTTTTAGAAGGAAAATAGAGTGCTTACTTTGAGATTTGGAACAGTTCTAAGGGAAAAAGTGAAGAGCAGACTTTGTGGAGCCGGGAATAGTTTAAACCTGATTTAAGCGGCGCTGCACGATGCTGCGCTATGCACAAAAACGTGCAAAACAGGGTCTTAAGAGAGGGGGATCAAGGAGTTTGGAATTGACCCAAAATGGCCAATAAAACTACAGTTTCTAGGCAGTATCCACTCCCACAAGGGCAGGGAAGGCTCTCTTCTTAAACGTTCCTACCTTCAAAATGCTTATGCTCCCAGCCCTTTCCCCTGATTATCCCACAGGGATTCATGGCTATATTTGACATAAAAGGTGCTAATCTCCACATCCCAATCAGGCCCTCCCACGAGGAATACTTAAGATTCTTGATGGGCTCCTCTCACTGGCAATTCTCTGCCTTCCCCTTTGGTCTTTCCACCACACCCAGAGTCTTTACCAAATGCCTGGCACCTTTGGTAGCTCATTGAAGGGCAAAGGCAATACAGATATTCCCCCTACCTGGACGACATGCTGATGCAGGCTCCGAGCCAACAAATACTGCAAGGGCACATCCACTTTGTGGTGACTTTACTGCAGTCTCTGGGATTTCAGATAAATCTGCCCAAATCCCATCTTCAACCAACTCAGGATATTGTATTCCTAGGGTACAGAATATGCTCAGATCTCATGGAGGCATACCTACCACCTCCAAAAGTGCGTTCCTTCTCGGAACATCTCCTCCAGGTTCTTTACTCTACAGAGCTGACTGCAAGGCACTACCTCAAGCTACTGGGCTACATGGGAGCCACCATACCCATGCTGCCTTTAGCAAGGCTGTACATGAGGTAGCTGCAGTAGTACCTCCACTCTGTCTGGAAGCAACACAACCAGCCTCTGGAGTCCATTGTATCCCTTCTACCCTGTCTAAAAAAGGAAATACTATGGTGGTTGCATCAGGTACAGAGCAACCCAGGCCTCCCTCTCCAACTGTCTAAGACCTGGGATGAGGGCTACACTGAAACTGACAGGTGTAGGTCCTGTGGCCAAATCACCTAAAATCAGAACTCATAAATGCCTGAGATGAGGGCAATTCTTCTAGCCCTCCAGGCATTTCAACCTTTCATTCTACAGGGGACTCTTCTGATATACACAGACAAACATGACTGTACTATGGTATGTCAACAAACTGGGAGGGACCAAGTCCTACCTGCGCTGCAGGTTAGTCCTTCTGGTATGGGAATTGGCTACCTCACAGGGAATCTCCCTACAGGCAACCTACATTCCCACTTCACAACAAACAGGCAGATTATTTGAGCAGACCCAGCACAAACATCCACGAATGGATGCTGCACAGAGATGTCTTCCTGGACCTGGTCCACAGGTGGGGTATACCTCAAATAGACCTGTTTGCCTCCACCAACAGGCAACTTCCTGGCTTTTGCACCAGGACACCTGAACCACAGGCACTGGCAACAGATGTCTTCTCAATTTCATGGAAGGGAAAATATCAATATGCATCCCCCCTTCCCACTCATTCAGAAGGTCCTGCAAAAAATTCAACAGGGCAACCTGAAAAACTTGCTGGTGACTCCCTACTGGCCCAGGCAGCACTGGTTCCCCTTACTCCTGCATTTGTCCAAGGGCAATCCCCACAAGATGTCCTATTCTTATGCTGCAGTATTCTTGGGTGCTTTCCTCCCCTGGCGACCTGTACGCCAGCTCCTATACAAAAGCTTCAGCTTGGCTGTTGCAGCTGCATGGGACGCCACACGTAGGGCCATAAACCAGGTTCCTTAAATGTGACATCTTCATGCAAAGACCTCCAAACTTTTCAGCTGCAGACAGATGCATCGTGTGCTTCGCTCCTTCAATGCAAACGTCTAAAGAGCCAAGCACCCCGTTGTTTTTTTCTGCTGTTACCTTGCTAAGCTTGGTTTGTCATAGCTAACCATAAAAGATGTCAGCAAAAAGGGTAAATGCCAATGCAAGTGCCAGATTCCCCATAAAGACTCGCGCAACCGCTGTTTTTTTGCTTGGGCCGGGAGCACAACCACACCTGTTCCATTTTTACCAAAGACCCTGCACAGTCATATGGCCACCCTTAATCTTTATTTGGCCAAGTTTCCTAGTCCCGCTTCCTCTGCTGTTCTGCTACCAGATGCCCTGCCATCTTTTGATTCAGGAGTTGGGGCACTCTAAGAACAGTCTACTTCAGCGGCAACCTTTGGGGAAGCTTTTGCAGTAGACTACCGGCACGTCCCAGGAGCTAGCCCAGACCCCGACTACCATTGTGGTTGAGGAGGAACCAGACTTAGCAGAGCCTCTCATCGGGATCCCTCCTCTGGAAGCTGCTTCTGTTATATCTGCATCTGACTCCAGGCCTACGCCCAAGTCCACTCCATCCGAAAGAAAACCAAGGCCAAACATTTGAATGTGACCAAGGAAGGCCTACTTGACTGGCAGTCCTTCACTTCCTCCTCGATGCAGCCCTTTTATGGCTTAGGCCTTCAGCCTCATCATCCTCTACTCTCTACTACTGCTAAGCCCTAGACCTGCTTCTGCTTCTCTTCCCCCATCTAACCTGTCAGGAATAGGGAAGGAGTAAGACCCTGATTTACTCCTCTTCTGAGGAATCCATCTCTTACACCTCACAAATTGCTTCTCAGGAATACTACTCCCCAGTTGAATCTGTTGAGGGAGTCTCTCCTCCAGAGGATATTACATTTGGTGAAACTATCACCACGGTTTGCTCAGCAGTATCTGCCTCTGTTCTCAGGAGATATTCCTGGCTTAGACTTCAGTACCTACCAGAGGACTTTTAAGTCTAAGATCCTGGATGCCCCCCTGGACCCCAATTTCCTCTTTGGAAAACAATCTGTATATATTTTAAAGAACCTGCAAGATAAGAGTAAGGAATTACAAAACTTAAAACATTTTATTGGTGTCCCCATCCCCAAATACTATAGGAACTACCCGGCCAAGGCCAGATTTGTCAGACGTAACCCAGCCCCTGCTGGATCTGCCTCTTCCAGGCCTAGAAGAGGTACCAGAAGACCAACCTCTTCCAGGGCAGTTGCCCCTCTGCCTCCCCCTAGGCAGCCCTTTCAAGACAGAAGAGGCACCAACAATACGTGACCACCTTGCCCCGGCTGCCCATCACCACAGATGGGTCTTGGCCATCATCCAAAAAGGATACTTCCTTTCCTGGAAAGGAAGGCCACCCCTAACCCCCCCCCCCAAGAAATCTGTCATTTTTTGACAAGTCCTGACAGACCTTCTGAACTTGGGTACCATAGAACCTGTCCCCTTGGGACAGGAAGGAAAAGGCTTCTACTCTCGACTCTTCCTGGCTCCAAAAAAACAAACCATGGAGACCTATACCTTTCCTTCCTAAATCTATTCTTACAGGTGCCCACCTTCAGAATACTCTCTCCCAAGCCTCCTTCCTCTCATACCTTCCAAGACTTTCATGGCCACATTGGACCTAAGAGGCTTACTTGCACATTCCCATACTACTTTTCTACAGAAAATATTTGTATTTCTCTTGGCCCTGCTCTCATTTCCAATTTACTGCCTTGACATTTGGCCTGTCCACTGCCCCAGAGTGTTCACAAAATGCCTGGCACCTGCCATTGCAGAACACAGGGAATTCAGATTTATCCCTACCTAGATAACATCCTGATCCTGGCAGACTGCAAAGAAACCCTTTCTGCCCATCTACTGTTCACCATGTCAGTCCTAAAAAATCTGGGGTTTACCCTCAACCTCCCAAAGTCTTCCATAATCCCAGAGCAAGACAAGATATTTCTGGGTTGCAGAATCAGGACAGACCTAATGAAGGCTCTTCTACCTAAAGACCGCTCCCTGACCTCCCATTTCAAAGCCTTGCTGCAGACTCGTGTAATCACTGCAAGGCAATTCCTAAGGACCCTGGTATTATGGCAGCAACCATCCCTGTGCTTCCACTTGCCAGATTGCATATGTGGAAGCTATAATGGTATCTAAAAAAAAAAAAAAAGGTCCCAATACCAGCATCCCCTGGAACAAGAAATCACTCTTACCTTGCCAAAGGTAGAGGTCCACTGGTGGATTCAACAAGTACAGCTCAATCCTGGCCTTCCCCTTCAGCCCCCACTTCAAACTCAAGTAGTGCATACATATGCACCAGACTCAGGACTGGGAGCCACCTTGGCATGCTACAGAGTTCAAGCAGCATGGCACCCCTCACTAAAGACCAAACGCATCCATTTGCCTGGTGTCAAAGCCATGGCCTCAAGCTCGATACCAAAAAGAGCATAGTCATCCGTTTTGGTAAACTTTGTACTCCTGAACTACCACATAGGCTGTAGTCTACTTAACGCCAAAAGTCTAAAACCTTGGGACACAGGTGGACAGTAGTCTCTAAGCACATCGCCACAGTAGTCAGGAAATCCTTCTACATGGCACCCTCATCACAAAATGTTTATCATCCATTAAAAAGAGGTCATTGTTCCCCTCTACCCATCACTCATTAGACCCATTATAGAGTACGTCCCTTTTGGTATGTACCTCAAGACATCTACAACTGGAAAGGCCACAGAAATACCTCACAAAGATTACCGGCCTCAGATGCCCTATGCAGACAGTCTCAAAAAAACTCCAGCTTTAGTCAGTCACATATCACCTACTCTGAGGCAATCTCTGCCTAACATACAAAGCTATGTCAAACCCAAAGCTGTTGGACACGCTTCACTTAAAGAAATCCCAGTCCCTCCGAGCTACACCCTCTAGGGACCTAAACCTTGTCACCACAATAAACAGAACATGCTGGAGCGATAGATTCCTGTCCCAGAGACTTCCCATACTCTGGAACAAGCTACCTATCAGTGTCAACTCATTAGCACTCCAAGAAAAATCTTGATTGGGTATGAGAGGAAATTCACTCCGGGGATCACTTCTGTGGCTCTGCTTGACAGGGGCACAGGAAAATAATTTTCTTGGGTGGCGAAAGCCAGGGTACCATTTGGCTAGGCTTTTATATAGGCCCCTAGGGGCCATTAGCTTAGTACGTACCTATGAGAGAAATGACAGCAGTTTTCTTGCCCCTGAAAACCTTCAGCCCCCTACTTCTACCAGGTGTGCTCCTAATAGTTGGACAACACCAGTTATGTGGCATCTCAAACTGAGGGACAAAAGTGTACCTCCTATGTAGACTAATATTGCAGGTATGGGAGAGAGCCTCTTGCCACAACCTGTCCCTGCAGGCATCCTACATTACCTCGCAGGACATCCTCCCCACAGCACGAATGGATGCAGGACAGGATGGTTTTTCAGGATGTAGTCCACTGGTGGGGCACTTCTCAAATAGACCTGTTTGCCTCCCCCAGAACAGACAACTGCAGACCACCTGCAACAAGACCTACTCCCCTCTAGCCTGGAGAGTAGATCCCTTCTGTATCTCTTGGAATAGATCCCTTCTGTATCTCTTGGAAGGGGAAGTTTCTATATGCCTTTCCTCCCTTCCCACTGATTCAAAACGTCCTCCTGAAAATCGGGAGAGACTAAACAAAAATACAGTTTGCGACTCCCTACTGGCCAAGGCAGCACTGGTTCCCGCTACTTCACAATCTAGCCAAGGGCAATCACCACAAGTTACCCCACAAACTGGACCTTCTGACACCGCAAGAGAACTCTCTCATCCACCCACACTTGCAGAAGCGGTCACTGACACTGTGGGTGATTAAACTTCTAGTTTCCTTCAGGCACCACTACTTAGAGGACATGCTTTCAGTCCTGAGGGAGGCCAGGAAACCTACTACAAGAAAATCATACCCAACTAAATGGGGAAAGATTCTCCAAAATGGTGTCTGGACAAGAGTAAGGACCCATGCATTTAAGAAGCCCCCTTGTCCTAGCTTACATGTCAACTTATAAAAGGTGAGGAGTATGATAGTCCAAGTTCATCTCTGCAATCTCAGCCTGCCTACCGATAGAACCCCTCCTACTAGCCAGGCTTGATTAGCTTTTCTTAAGAGGTCCTACACCATTAGTCCTCCAAGGAAACCCATCATTCTGGAAAAGCTAATCGTGCACCCATTTGAACCTGCTGGGACAGCTACCCTTCAGATGTGTACATGGAAAACGGTCCTGCTAGGAGACAACTTCAGCTAGAAGGGTGTCCGAACTACAGGCCTTAATGTCCTGCCCCCCTTCTACTATCCACAAGGATAGGGTAACACTTGGAAATAACCCTTCCTTCATGCCTAAGGTGGCCAACTATTTGTCATTAAATCAGTGTATTCACCTACCCACTTTCTTTCCCTTACCCACCAATGAGGGGGAAAGGATTCTTCACTCCCTGAATGTACACAGACAGTTGAGATTTTGCCTGGACAAAGTCCATTAGGAAATTCACTCTACTATTTCATACCACCCCAGGGCCATGGGCAAGGCAGTCTCCAAACAATCACCTGTTGGATCAGAAAAGTTATTTTCTTCTGTTACTCTCACCATGGTAAACTTCTGCTAGGTGTCTAAGCTCACTCCAAAGCAATGACGGCCTCCAAAGCCTTTATCAAAGGTCTGGGCACTGCTTCCATTATGGAAGCAGCTTACATGGTCTACCATACACACCTTTACCAAACACTACAAACTAGACTGTCTCCACAGCACTAGCAGGATTTGCCAGAGCAATCCTACAGGGATTCTTAGAATCAGCCTCTTCTTCCGGCACCCTTCCTTCCAACTAAGTTATGGGTACTATCCCGCAACAATAATACTGCAACATGGAAGAGAAGGACATCTATGGTTATGCTAAGAATTTACACAGCTGTCCCCCCCCCCCCCCCCCCGAGTAGACCTCCTCCCACAGCACAAGGGGTCAATAATCCATCCACAGTGGCAGATGCTGCACCTTACTCTGTGGTTAAAATTCTGATCCCATTTAGACACCTTTACGATGAGGACGTGCTCAATGTCCTGCAGGAGGCCAAGAAGCCTAGTACTACAAAATCATCTCTCTCCAGGTGGAAATGATTCACTATTTGGTGTCATAAGACAGCTGGATCTACTTTTCAGCGAACCCCCTATAGTGCTGTCCTATTTGTGTGAGCTGCTATAGTCTGGACTGGCTTTTACTCATCCATCAAAGCCCACTTGTCTGTTATTTCTGCCCGTTTTCCTTTGGCACCCCCACTAGCATCCAGACTCCCTTGCAAACTCTTCCTCAAAGGGGTACTGCACCTGAGGTGCCCCAGGAAACCCATTCCCCCTCCTTGGGACCTCGACTACGTACTAGAGAAGCTTACTCTACCTCCCTTTGAGCCAGCTAACAAAGCCTCTTTAAAGCACTATACCTTGGAAACTGTCCTTTTTAGTGACTCTCTTCAGCCAGGAGGGTATCCGAGCTCCAAGCCCTTATGTCTACCCCACCATTTCTAGTTTTCCACAAAGATAGGGTTACCCTTAGAACAAATCTGTCCTTTATGCTCAAGGTAGTAAATGACCTGTCCCTTAATCAGGCCATTCAGCTACCTGTTTTTTCCCAAACTCACAAGACAGTGAGAGGGTGCTGCATTCCCTGTATGTTCACAGGCAGATGAGATTCTACCTGCACAACACCAAGTCTATTACAGGCAAACCAACTCTTCATATCCTTTCACTCCAGGGCTCTGGGGAAGGCGGTTACCAAACAGACTTTCTACTTGGATTTCAAAAGCCATTACTTTGTGTTAACCAGTTCCATGGTAAGACCCTGCAAGTGACCAGTTAAAGCTTATTCCACAAGAGCAATGGCATCTTCAGGAGCCTTCAAGGGTTTGGGATACCCCCTCTATCCTGGAAGCTGCTACTTGGTCCTCTGTCTACACCTTCAAGCACTACAAGCTTGACCTCTCCAGGTCCAGGGCAGACTTCTCCAGGGCTTTCCTGCATGGATTCATGGAGTCTGCCTGTAGACCACCACAATCACACTGAGCTTTGGCACACACCCATATGCAGAATACTGCAACACTGGGAATAGAAGTACATGGAAAGGTTGTGTAAAATCTTACCATAACCATAGATGTCCTCTTCCATGTTGCAGTATTCCTTCCCCTATTAGCTAATAACTTCCCTTTCTGGATGGCAATGATATGCAAATGTTCTTCGTGTTTCACTGTTGCAGTCATTACATTGAGGGCAACCTGCCAGCAGATTACCCAAGTTGGCCTGATTAACAAAGTCTTGGGTCCTGCATTGTTTGCTGTCCCTTCCGTGACGTCCGGTCATCAGGGGTACAAAACATGCAGCAGATGCTATTTTCATCAATCTGTCTTGCCATGCGGTGCCCGAAGCAGAAGCAGTTTGTAAGTGCCGGTCGGCTGACTCCTGAAACTTTAGTTTGAGTTTCAGAACCGATGTCTTCAACTAAAAGCCATGTACCCCATTGGGGAAACTTTTCCTGCTCCTTTCTGACGTTGGTAAAAGTTAATAATTGTATTACTTTTGGGAAGCAAATACCTCAAGGATTTTCATTTGTACTGTATTCCTTGCCTAGGCCCTGACCAACGTGCCTTGCTGTCGGTTTTGTGCTAAATTTAATCAACGCACTATTAAACATCTGTATATTTTCGCTTCTAAATATTTTGGCTCAAGATTTAACTATCCAGAAATGTCATCTGTTAGCAATCAGACTACCAGAATACTTGAGGGGGAAAAAAAAAACACAAAGACCGAGGTCCAAAACCAACTAAGCTGCTCCTAAGCCAGTCGCCGATACTCTGAGGCACTTTCGCAGCCCCCGATACCCGCTACTTTTGATTTGCAGGCCTCTACTGAGACCCATTCGGAGTCCGGTATGCCGCGAGACACTAAGTATTGAACCTGCGGGTGTCTCTCCCTTAGATGGGTCCAGAGCCACTGAGCAGGCAACAGCTTCTGAGGGTGTTTTCAGGCCTAAAGGTTTGTATATTAAACTGATGCCATCTTCAAAACTAAGGCCAAAATCTACTGTGTCTAAAAACCAACGCTTGGGCCCATGTGTACAGGCCCCAATGCCTTTAAAAAATGATCAAAATGGCTGAGGACTTAATTACATTGATCAGGGGTACTCATCCCCCTCCTGCTAAGAGACCTAGGCAAGGCCCTGACCATGAATCTTCAGATCAGGTTTCTGTTTCTTCTGATTCCTCTTCTGATTAGGAATTATCTATTTCTCCTTATGAGGACTCTACAGAAGATTCCATCCCTTTTGCTTCTCCTGAAGAATTTTTCTTTTGGAAAAACTTTGCATACCTTACGGGAACACTTTCACTGGGAGAGTCAGGATTTCTCAATCTAAAGAGGCTTGGGGATTTCCTTCCTCAGCATAGGCCTTTTGCTATACCTCCTGTTCTAGACATTGTTTTCTCAGAAGCCAGCATGGCTCCTGATTTCCTGCCTCCTGCTTTCTAGTAAGACAGATATTACAGGGATGTTCTTTGTGTTTCACTGTTGCAGTCATTACACTTGGGTTATCCTGTTGGCAGGCTACCCTCAGTCTGCCTGAATTCCAAAGTCTAGGTCCAACGTCTGTTACCGTCGCCTTTTCCCTGAAGTCAGTGCACCAGGGGTATAAAAGATGCAGCCGACACCATTTTCTTCCATCTTTCTTGCCACGCGGTGCCCGAAGCATAAGCAGTTCACAAGTGCCTGTCGGCAGACTCCTGAGATTTTCGTGTCTGAATTTCGGATCCGAAGTCTTCTTCAAAAGCTAAGTACCCTGTTGGGGAAACTTTTTTTTTTTTTTTTCTTGCTCCAGACCGATGTCAGGAATAGTTAATAATTATATTTTTTGTGGGAAGCGAATACCTCATAAGGACTTTCATTCTTACTGTATTCCTTGCCTAGGCCCTGACCACGATGTTACTAGTTGTCAGTTTTGTGCTAGATTTAACCAACGCACTAAGCGTCGGTACGACTTTGCATTACACTATTTTGGCAGAAGGTTTAATTATACAATGTCGTCTGATAGCCATCCGACTACCGGAATTCACAAACTCAAAGAAAAGGACAAGCATCCGAGGTCCAAAATAGACGACAAGGCTTCTAAGCCAGTCACCTGTTCTCAGTGAGGAGTCTACTAGGCTGCTTAGAAGGTCAAGGTATTGGACCTTCGGAGCCTATTCCCTCAGATGGGTCCGGAGGCACTGAGCAGGCATCGGCTTCTGAGGGCGTTTTCAGACCTACTCAATTATATATTAAAACGACTTCAGTTTCAATGGCAGACTAAAGCACCTTTAAAGACAAACAAGTACAACAGCCCCATGGACAGGTCTCCATGCCCAAAAAACAGATGCTCAAAATGGCCGAAGACCTAATTACTTTCATCAGGGGTTCCCATCCCCCACCCGATAAAAGGTCTAGGCAAGAGACAGAATATGAATATTCAGATCAGGTTTCCATTTCATCTGATTCTTCTGATCAGGATTACTCTCTTCCTCCCTATGAGGATTCTGATGCTGAAGAATCTATCCTTTCAGCCTCTCCTCCTGAGGATTACTCTTTTTGGGGAAACCTTGCATACCATGAGGCAGCATTTTCACTGGGAGAGCCAAGATTTTTTGAGTCTAAGAAAAGGCTCAGACTTCGTTTTATTACCACAGCACAGGCCCCTAGCTATTCCACCTGTTAGACATTGTAGATGTATTTTCAGAGTCCAGTCTGACCCCGGACTCCTTACTTCCAGCTCCTGAGGTGCTACAGGGTTTCTGACTCATAAATTCCTTTTCAAAAACCCTGCTGCTGACCTAGAAACTATCTCTAGGGCTCCCAAATGGGTCAAGGCTTCCGCTGCAAAAAAACCCTACCCCCTCAGACAGGGATTCTAGGGCATTAGAAAGATGGGGAAAAAAGATTTACACTTCTGCTACCTTGGCTATAAGAGCTTTAAATTCAGTTTCATATGCTCAAATATCAGCAATATATTATGTCACTGCTTAAACAGAAAGTGTTGATAAATTCTGAATGTGCAGAAAACAAAGAAATGCAGGATTTATTGCATGCAGCTGAACAAGTTGGAAAACATACTTAGCAATGTGGTTTTGATTCTTTGGAGGCCTCCTGCAGGGCCGCTGTTACGGGTTCTGTCATCAGGAGGCATGCTTGGTTAACGGAACAAAGTCTGCCTGATCATGTCAAAGCAAAATTATTAGATGCTCCATTACAGCATGATACCTTGTTTGGTGTTAAAGCAGAAGAGGTGTTAAAGAAAATGGAGGACAAAGCTAAATCTATGCAAACTGTTAAGGATTTCTTACAGGTACAGCCACCAAGATTTAGCAGACACTGGCCTTCAAAGAATTGGTCCTTTCCTGTGTCAGACCACAAAGGGGCAGATAGACACCCAAGAGGCAGATCCCAGCCCCAAGGTTCGTACAGGTCTAAACAATGGGGTGCTTCTACCTCCAAAAGTGGAGAAGACTAATCACAGCCATACAGGAAACCGTCCCAATGACTTCCCCCTGCCTGCACCAAGCACTTATTTTCTGGCAGCACCTTTAGGGGGAAAACTAGCACTTTTTTCTCAAATTTGGCACATAACCCAGGACAAATGGGTTCTAGACAGTGTCACAAGGCTACAAGTTTCACTTCCATACCCTGCCAAGGACAAACGGTTGGCCAGACCTGCCAAAACATCAATGGGCAGAGGCACAAAAGCATGTCTCATCCCTCATGGACATGAGGGCCATTCAGCAAGTAACCAGAGCAAGAGCAGGGACAAGGTTTTTATTCAAGACTTTTTCTTGGTCCCAAGAAAAGACAAGACCTGTAGACAAATACTGGACCTATCTATTCTAAACACATTTCTGAATATACCAAAATTCAAAATGTTGACTCTACAGCAACTTCTGTCCATGCTGGGCAAGAAGGCTTGGCTTGTGACTTTAGACCTAAAAGAAGCGCATCTGCATTTCCCAATCAGACCAACGTTCAGAAGATACCTCCGATTCAAAGCTGGCTCAATGCACTACCAATTCTCTACACTGCCCTTTGTGAAGACCCTGGGTGCAGTAGATAAGCCAAAGTGCCTGGCACCAGTAATTGCATTCTGCAGACAGAGGAATACAAATATATCCTTGCTTGGATGGCTGCCTCATTCAAGCAGAGAACAAGGACATTCTGCTACAGCATCTGGCGATTGTAAAGAGATTTCTAACAGGCCTAGGGTACACAGTCAGCGAAAAGAAATCAAAACTAATACCCTCTAAAGAGAATAATATTCCTGGGTGCAAGCTTAAATACACCTGCCCAGATGGCTTATCTCACACCAGACAAAGACAACTGACTACCTATTTCAACCTGTTGGCAACAAAGGCCCAGTTATCTGCAAGAAATTCTGCAGTCTTTGGGCTTCATGGCATCCTGCATTCTACTAATTCCATATGTGAGACTGCATATGAAGAAACTTCAATGGTACTAAAAAAAGAAAAAAAAAAAAGTGGACTTTATTTAGTCTGGAAACAATAATTACCCTCATTCCCTGCCTGCAACAGGAGTTTCGATGGTGGGCGAAAGCTTGTCACCAGAACAAGGGGCAGCCATTCACTTTACCCCCAGCCAGGCAAACATTAACGGATGCATCAGATTATGCCTCTTGGGGGGGGGGTGCCCACATGGCAGGAAGGTGCATAAAAGGCACATGGTCCGCAAACCAAATGCATCTACATATCAATCAAAAAGAGATGCTAGCTGTTCAGAATGCCCTGATGGCCTTCAAGGACCTACTTCATCCGGGGCAACTACTAATAAAGACAGACAACACCATGGTTATGTGGTATATAAACAAGCAGGGAGGCACTAATTCCTACCTCCCTTTGCAGACTAGCCATGACTTTGTGGGACACTGCCTTGACTTACCAAATACATCTGCGGGCACAATTCCTGCCAGGAAAGATAAATACTCTAGCAGACAACTAAGCAGAAACCTCATGGATCCTTATGAGTGGAAATTGGATCCACAAGTCTTCAGCATAAGGAAATGGGGATGCCCAGAGATCTATTTGCCTCTCCTCACAACTACCAACTAAAAAGATTCTGCACAAGGACTTATCACAGACTAGCATGGAAAGTGGACGCCCTGTCTTTCAGCTTGAAAAAAACTTAGCAGTATATGCCTTTCCTCCACTGCCTCTCCTCCCCAAGGTACTCCTAAAGGTCAGACGAGAAGCCAAAAATGATACTGATTGCCCCAGACTGGCCCTGCCAGTGCTGGTATCCAATTCTAAGGAACTTGTCTCAATGCCCGGCTTGGACCTTGCCTCATATACCTAATCTACTATCCCAACAAGACCATCCGATCCTGCACGCCAGCTAAAGACCTTAAATCTGGCAGCATGGCAGATAATGTAGTCGTACAAAACGTGCATCTCACTAAAGCGGTGATGGATGTCATTTTGGAGGCTGGAAGGCCTAGTACCAGAAAATCCTACGCTGGAAAATGGAAGAGATTCTGTGCTTGGAACCAGGCACAAGGAATTGACACAGCTGTACCAAATATTCCTCAAGATTTTGCAATACTTAACTGAGATGCTGGACAAAGGCCTATCCTTTTCATCCATTAAAATTCATGCCTCTGCCATTTCGGCTCATTACAATACAGAGCCACCAATCTTTTTTCATCCTTTAAGGCAGTACCTCAGAGGAGCCAAAAACTTAAGGCCTCCAAGGAGATCACCAATACCTGCATGGGACCTCAATTATGTCTTGGAAAAAGTCACCCTGCCTCCTTTTGAGCCAGCTGCTACAGCTGATATAAAGTTTTTATCTTGGAAAACAGCTCTGCTCCTAGCAATAACCTCTGCAATAAGTCTGAGCTACAGGCACTCATGGCTGTGGAACCTTTTATTTTTTTCCAGACAGGGTTTCTGAGGACAAACCTGATATTTATGCCTAAGGTAGTGTCCAGTGTGGCCCTTAACCAAGCTATTCATCTGCCTACTTTTTTATCCAAACCCACAGAATAAGGGGGAGAGAATTCTGCATTCTTTGGACATACACAGGCAACTACACTTTACGCTTCTACTTGAACAGAACCAAAGCTTTCAGAAAGACAGAGCAACTACTAGTGGCATATGCTGCAGGATCACAAGGAAAGGCTATCTCAAAGCAGGCCATTTCTAAGTGGATAGGCCACTGCATTTGTTTCTTCTATTAACATGGCAAGCCAGTGCCTAAGGGCATTAGGCCACATTCAACCAGAGCAGCAGCCACTTCAGCAGCCTTCCTCAGGGGAGTACAAACCAAAGACATTTTAGAGGCTGCTACCTGGAGTTCAGTGCACACCTTTACTAAGCACGATCATTTACCACTCTACTCTAAATCCGGGGCAGGCTTTGCCACTGCAGTTCTGCAGGGCTTCATAGCCTCTCCTAATGCTAGATTTGCTCCAGCCTCCCAACCATAGCTTTGAGATTCAACCTAAGTGTAATGATCAACAGTGAAACACGAACATAGTACAGTTGTGTACACTTACCATAAATGTAGATGTTAGTGTATTCACTGTTGCAGTCCAGGTTACCCACCATCCTCCATTTCTTTGCTGGAACTTATCTGCACTTCTCTAATCTATGCAACCTATGTGGTGTATTTGCTTGTAGATGAAGGTATAATATATTTTGGTGCATGCATGTTTTATTGGCATATTTTTTAGCCTACCCTTTTGGGGGCACCTGACATCTGGGGCAAGAAAAACTGAAGAAAATGGCATCTGCTGCATCTTTTATACCCCTGGCGCACTGACGTCTGGGAAGAGGCGACAGCAACCAACGCCGGACTTGGACTTTGGAATTCAGGCTGACTTGAGGGTAGCCTGCCAGCAGGATATCCCAAGTGTAATGACTGCAACAGTGAATACACTCTAACATCTACATCTGTGTAAGTGTACACAACTGTACTTTCCTGACTCCCACAAATTCCTCTCAAAATCCTACTGCTGACCCTGAAACCATTTCTCAGGGTCCCAAGGGTGTTATGGCTTCTACTGCTAAAAATCCTACCCCTTCTGATAGAGGTTTCAGGGAGCTGGATAGATGGGGTAAGAAGGTTTACACGTCTGCAACCTTGGCGATCAGGGCTTTAAATGGTCCATTTCATATGCTTAAATATCAGCAGCATGCCATGTGTTTAAACAGAAAATGATGATTTCTGACTGTGGAAAATTGAGTTTCAGGATTTATTGCATTCAGCTGAACAAGTTGGAAAACGTACTTTGCAATGTGGTTTTGATTCCTTGGAGGCCTCTTGCAGGGCAGCTGTAACTGGATGTGATAAGAAGGCATGCTTGGCTCAAGGAGCAAAGTCTGCCTGACCATGTTAAAGCAAAGTTGTTGGATGCTCCTTTACAACAGGACAGTCTATATGGTAATAAGGCAGAAGTTTTGAAAAAGATGGAAGATGAAGCTAAATCTATGCAAACTAAAAGATTTCCTAAAGTGCAGCCACCCAGGTTCAGTAGGCACTGGCCTACTAAGAATTGGTCCTTTCCAGTACCTACCAGAGCCGCTCGGGTCAAACCCAGGCATTCCAAAGGCTCCAGGTTTCAGTCACAAGGAACTTGTAGGACAAAGCAGTGGGGTGCCTCCACCTCCAAATCTGGAAGTAACAAGGCACCTTCCTATAGTAAACTGTCTCAATGACTTTCCACTGCAATCACCAAGCACTTATCTTTTGGCCGCCCCTTTGGGGGGAAAACTGGCACTTAATGCACGAAACTGGCAACTGATTACCCAGGACAAGTGGGTTTTAAATAGTGTCCCAGGGATACAGATTCTATTTCCACACATTGCCAATCCCAAACGGATGGCCAGATCTGCCTCCAAATCAGTGGGCAGAGGCCCAGAAACAAGTTGTCCCTCATGAATATGGGGGCTGTTCAACTAGTACCAGAAAAGGGACAAGGTGTTCAAGAATTTTCCTGGTACCCAGAAAAGACAAATCATGGAGTCCAGTTCTGGACTTATCCATTTTAAATACATTTCTGGATATTCCAAAATTCAAGATGCTGACTCCAACAGTTTCTACCTATGCTAGGCAAGGATGCCTACCTATGCTAGGCAAGGATTCCTGGTTGGTAACTCTAGACTTAAGAGGCTTACTTGCATATCCCAATCGGGGAATCTTGCAGAAGATACCTGCGCTTCAAAGCAGGTTATTTGCATTACCAGTTTTCTGCACTGCCCTTGGGTGTATCTACTGCACCCAGGGTCTTCACAAAGTGCCTGGCACCAGTAATTGCATTTTGCAGACAAATATTCAAATTTATCCATACCTGGACGATTGCCTAATTCAGGCAAAAACAAGGACACTCCTCTAAAACATCTGGTGTTTGTAAAAAGACTCAACTTGTCTAGGTTACAACATAAACGAAAATAAATCACAACTGGTACCCTCTCAAATAATTACATTCCTGGGTGCAAGCTTGAATACAACTGCCCAGATGACTTACCTTACGCCAGAAAAACAAATTCAGTTGATGTCAAACAGGTGGCCACAAAACAGCTATCTGCAAGACGAATTCTGCAGGCCTTGGGGTTCATGGCCTCCTGTATCCTAATTCCATATGCAAGACTGCATGTGAGGAAACTTAAATGGTACCTCAAAAGCTAATGGAGTCAACATTCACAGCCTGGAAACCATGATTCCTATCATTCCTTGCCTGCAGCTAGAGTTCCTATGGTGGGAAGAGGCCTGCCACCAGAACAGGGGACTGTCATTCATTCCACCCCTTGCCACCCAAACCCTGACTACAGACTCATCAGATTATGCTTGGGGGGGGGGACTTGGGGGCATCTGGCAGGGAGATGCATTCAGGGCCATGGAGCCCAAATCAAATGCACCTACATATCAACCAGAAAAAATGCTAGCTGTACACAGTGCTCTGACAGCCTTCAAGGACCATCTCCATCCGGGACAACTACTGATGGACAATACACCACAGTCATGTGGTACATAAAGCAGGGGGGTACCCATTCCTACCCCCTTTGCAGACTAGCCATGGCATCGTGGAACACTGCCTTGACCTTAAATGCATCTACAAGCTCAATTCCTGCCAGGAAAGCAAAAGCAGACTAAGCAGAATCGTATGGACCCACATGAATGGAAACGATCCACAAATCTTCAGCATGTTGACACCCAAATGGGGGAGCCCAGACTCACCCCAAAACTATCAGTTGGACATTCTGTAGAAGAATTAATCACAAAAGCTTGGAAAGTAGATGCTCTGTCCTTCAGCTGGAAAAACCCATTAGCCTGTGCTTCTCCTCCTCTGCCTCTGCTCTCCAAAGTCTTCCTAAAAGTCAGACAGGAAAAACCAAAAATGATACTGATTGCTCCAGACTGGCCTCGGCAACACTGGTACCCACTCCTACGCAATATGTTACACCTTCCTCAGTGGTACCTGCCTCTGACACCTTACTGTCTCAACAGAACTGTCAAATTCTGCACACACTGCTCCAAACTCTGAATCTTGCAGCATGGCTAATTCATAGGTTCATAGGTTCATACTAAGCTATCTGCCCTAGGGCATTTATAAGCCTAGCCAGAATGTGTTTGGCTTTCGCCACCCATTTTAAATTTATTTTGCTATGCCCTTTTTCAAGGTTGGTATACTGTGCCTCTGTCTAACAGTGACACAGAAGTAATACCCGGGGTAAACCTATGATCTCCCATCCACTCATCAAGATTCCTCTTGAGAGTCTGAGGGACTCTGCCTAACCTGGACTGGGATTTTATTCCAGAGTGAAGGGAGCCTCTGGGTTATGAATCTGTCCCTCCAGCATGTCCTGTTTATTTCAGTGCTGAGGTTCAAGTCTCTCTAGCGCGTAGCTCGATGGGATTTGGATTTTCTGAGGTGCAGCATGTCCATTAATTCCGGGTTGGACATGGCTTTATACGTCAGACACAGATCGCCTTTGAACAGGCGGTATGCCACTGAGTAGAGCTGGAGTTTCTTTAACCGGGCAGCATATGGCATCTGTTTGAGCCCTTTGATCCTCTTGGTGAGGTACTTTTGGGGTCTTTCCAGTTGCTGCAGGTGTCTGGCAAGGTACATCCCAAAAGGGGCATTGTACTCAATTATGGGCCTGATGAGGGATGAGTAAAGAGGCACGATGACCTCCCCTGATCTAGATGTGAATCCCTTCATGATTAGGTGGGCTATATAAAATGTTTTTCTAACCACTTTGGCCACGTGGTTGTCAAATGAGAGATTGCTATCAACTTGTGTCCCCAGGTCCCTAATTACTACTGTACTTAATGGATTACCACCTATGTGGTAATTTGTGGGCACTTTGTTTTTGCCAAAGGGGATGACTATACACTTTTTGGCATTTAGCTTGAGGCCATGGCTCTGGCACCAGTTGTCTGTTTCTTTGAGGCCCTTTTGGAGGATGCTTGTGTCGGCTGGAGAGTCGATTATGGCGCCCAGTTTGCAGTCATCTGTGAACTTGGTCAGCCACAGTCCTTCCGTGTTGGCCTGTACCTCTGAGAAATGTATACCGAACAAGAGCGGTCGCAGGACTGAGCCTTGTGGGACACCACTTGTAACTGGTTTGGAGTCTGACATGGCTCCAGCAATTCTAACTATGTGGGTTCTGTCCTTGAGCCAGTTTGCAATCCATCTAGTGACATATAGGGGTTTATATTTAAGCTGGTGAGCTTATATATAATGCCAGAGTGGGGTATTGTATCTAAGGCTTTTGCAAGGTCCAGGTAGGCTGTGTGGACCACCTTCCCCTCGTTAATGGCCTTGGTGACTGTTTCAAAGAAATCAACCAGGTTTAAGGGGCAGGATCTGCCCTTAAAGCCGAACTGGGTAGGATCCAGTGTCTGTAGATGTTCATCGTGTTTCACTGTTGCAGTCATGACTGTAGGGTTCTCCCCTGCCGGCAGGCAGCCCTCTGTCGGCCAGAATCCCAAAGTCTGGGTCTGGCGTTGGCTGTTCAACCATGCTCCCTTGACGTCAGAGCGCCAGGAGTACAAAGCTGACAGCCGACGCCATCTTCTCCAGTCTGTCTTGCCGTGCGGTGATAGCAGTTTGAAAGTGCCGATCGGCTGACTCCTGACTTTTCTTCTGATAAACTTCAGTCCGAAGATTTTCTTCTCCACTCATAGCCAAGTACCCCGTTGGGGAAACTTTTTTTTCTTGCTCCACTCAGATGTCAGAAAAGGTTAATAATTGTATTTCATGTGGGAATCAAATACCTCATAAGGATTTTCATTCTTACTGTATTCCTTGCTTAGGCCCTGACCACGACGTAGCTAGTTGTCTGTTTTGTGCTCGATTCAATCAACGTACAATTAAGCGAAGGTACGATTTTGCTTTTCATTACTTCGGTAGGTGCTTTAACTACAAAATGTCATCTGATACGGTTCCGACTACCGGAGTTCACAAACGTTGCAAGGATAAAGACAGGCCTCCGAGGTCCAAATCTGATAGCGCACAAGCGGAGCCGGCTTCAGGTTCGGACGTCAGTGAAGTGCTTTTGCAGCCCCTGTCGTCGGCCATTTCAGAACCAATGGCCGAAACGGACTCTCATGAGCCAACCAGGCCTTTAAATATTTCTATTGCAGGACCTTCGGACAATGCTCCTTCGGATGGGTCCGGAGCCGCTGTGCAGGTACCGGCTTCCGAAGGGGTTTTCAGGCCTACTCAGCTTCTAATAAAGGCAAAGCCAAAGACAAAGGTAAAGACTCCTAAATCAAATACTGCTACACAGGCCTCTTCTGAACCGGCTCCCAAGTCACAAACAGTTACTCAAGATGGCGGAGAATTTACTTACTATGATTAGGGGTTCGCATCCCCCTCCAGATAAAAGGCCAAGACAGGATGTTTATTATGATTCCTCTGTTCAGGCTTCTGTTTCCTCAGTTTCTTCTTCTGACCAGGAATATTCTTTCCCTCCTTATGAGGATTCTGATGCTGAGGAATCCATTCTTTCAGCTTCTCCCCCTGAGGATTTCTCTTTTGGGGAAACTTTGCATGAAATGAGGGAACATTTCCACTGGGAAGGACAGGAGTATTCGCAGTCTAAGAAAAGACTGAGGGATTTTCTTCTTCCCCAACATAGACCCCTGGCTATTCCTCCTGTTTTCGATATTGTGGATGATGCCTTTTCGGAGGCTAACTTAACTCCTGCTCCTGTTAAGCCTGATCGATACAGGGTTCCTGATTCCCACCAGTTTTTATACAAGAACCCTTCTGCTGACCCTGAAACCATTTCTCAGGGTCCTAAGGGAGTTAAGGCCGCTTCTGCCAAAAATCCCATTCCTACTGAAAAGGTTTCTCGATCCTTAGAAAGATGTGGCAAAAAGGTGTACACTTCTGCTACTTTGTCCATTAGGGCTTTAAACTGTCAGTTTCATATGCTGAAATACCAGCAATTTCTCTTGTCTGTTTTAAAACAAAAGCTTACTTCCATTTCTGCCTGTGCAGATAAGGAATTACATGACTTATTGCATGCCACTGAACAAGTTGGGAAGCATGGTTTACACTGTGGATTTGATGCCTTGGAGGCTTCTTGTAGGGCTGCGACCTCCGGCACAGTCATTAGAAGGCATGCATGGCTAAAGGAACAAAATTTGCCTGAACAAGTAAAGGCTAAATTATTGGATGCTCCTGTTCAGCATAATGTTTTGTTTGGATCAAAAGCTAAAGAGGTGATTAAAAAGATGGAGGATAAGGGGAAATCCTTGCAAACAGTTAAGATTTCTTACAAGTAGAGCCACCTAGATTTAGCAGGAATTGGCCTTCAAAAAATTGGTTCTTTCCCACTTCAGACAGGCCTCAGAGGGGTAGATATAGATGCTCCAGAGGAAGGCCTCAAACACAAGCTTCTTGTAGACTAAGACAGTGGACTGCTTCCACCCCTAGGGGAGGAGAGGACAGGTCACAAACTCAAAGGAAACAAACTCAATGACTCCCTCTGTTGGGCTACAGGAACTTCTTGCCTGGAAGCCCCTCTTGGAGGAAAACTCTTTATCAAAATTGGACTCAAATAACCCAAGACAAGTGGGTTTTGAATGTGGTTTTAAGAGGTTACAAATTCCATTTTCATACCTTGCCAAGGCCAAGTGGATGGCCAGACCTTCCAAAATATCAATGGACGGAGGCCTTAAACCAGGTGGAAGCTCTTTTATCTATGAATGCCATAGAACTGGTTCCACTTTCAGAGATGGGAAAAGGTTTTTACTCTAGGCTCTTTCTAGTCCCAAGGAAGCAAAACTCATGGAGACCCATTCTGGATCTATCTGTCTTGAACACCTTTCTAGAGATTCCAAAATTCAAGATGCTTACTCTACAGCAGCTACTTCCAATGCTGTCCAAAGATGCATGGATGGTAACTTTGGATTTAAAGGAGGCATATTTACACATTCCCATCAGGCAGGATCGCAGAAAATACCTCTGGTTCAAGACCGGATCGAGGCACTTTCAATTCTCTGCGCTGCCCTTTGGATTGTCTACTGCGCCCAGGGTCTTCACCAAATGCCTGGCTCCAGTAGTAGCTTACTGCAGACTCAAGGGAATTCAAATTTACCCTTATCTGGATGATTGTCTAATTCAGGCAGACAGCAAGGATGTCTTACTCCAGCATCTAGAATTTGTACAGAACCTCCCTGTTCCTGGGATTCTCTGTAAACATAGTCAGATTTGACACCATCACAACGGATAACTTTTCTGGGTGCTCTTTTAAACACCACAACCCAGATGGCATTTCTGACATCCGAAAAACAATTACAGCTGGCTTCAACTTTCAAAACATTGGCAACTTTAACTCGACTATCTGCAAGGAAATTCCTGCAGGCTTTGGGTTACATGACCTCCTGCATCCTTCTCGTACCATATGCAAGACTACACATGAGGAAAATACAGTGGTACCTAAAAGGTGTATGGTCTCAGCATTGCCACAGTTTAGACATACTGATTCTCCGTCCTTCCTTGCCTTCAAAAGGAATTTCTTTGGTGGTCCAGGGCATGTGCTCTAAACAAAGGGAAACCCTTCCGTCTGCCTCCTGCCACTCAGATTTTAACCACGGACGCCTCGGATTATGCTCGGGGAGCCCATTTTCAGGGCAACTGTCTGCAGGGCCTTTGGAAAAAGGATCAGAAGCACCTGCATATCAATTTAAAGGAAATGTTAGCTGTTCGGAAAGCTCTATTTGCCTTCAGGGATCTTTTACGGCCAGGACAACTAATACGGACAGACAACACCACAGTTATGTGGTACATAAACAAGCAAGGGGGATCTCATTCCTACCCCCTTTGCAGACTAGCCATGGATCTATGGAACACAGCTCTAGCTTGCAATCTGGATCTTCAGGCTTTGTTTCTACCAGGGAAACAACTTCCTGGCAGACAGTCTGAGCAGAAACCTTTCGGATCCACATGAATGGATGCTGGACACCAAAATATTCAGGATAACAGCAGTTTGGGGATGTCCTCACATAGACCTCTTTGCATCCCATCTCAATCATAAATTACAGAATTTTTGCACCAGGACTTTC
This sequence comes from Protopterus annectens, assembly GCF_019279795.1. Taxonomy (NCBI): domain Eukaryota; kingdom Metazoa; phylum Chordata; order Ceratodontiformes; family Protopteridae; genus Protopterus; species Protopterus annectens. The sequence continues at coordinate 138,981,777 of NC_056739.1, forward strand.
CACAGAGAAGCTTGGAAAGTGGATGCCCTGTCATTCAGTTGGAGGAACCTCTCTGGATATGCCTTTCCGCCTCTTCCTCGGGTCTTATTGAAGATAAAACAGGACAAGCCCAAGATGATAATCTTGCTGGCTCCAAATTGGCCTCGGCAGTTTTGGTATCCAACTCTAAAAAACCTATGCCTGGAGCCCCCTTGGGTTTTACCTCAGTCTCCGAACCTTCTGTCCCAACATCAGGGTCAGGTTCTACACTGTCAGAACTCTCTGCCTGGTGGCCTGGTTAATCCAGGGCCTTTTGATTTCTTCTTTCCTACCCAAGCAGGTTATGGATGTCCTTTTAGAAGCCAGACGTCCTAGCACTAGAAAATCTTATGCAGGAAAATGGAAAAGATTTTGTTCCTGGATGCAGGCTCAGGATTCTGATCCTCTTCTTCCTAACATTCCTTTAATTTTACTTGACAGATCTTACATAAGGGTCTCTTTCTCTTCCATTAAGATACATGCCTCTGCTATTTCTGCTCATTATAATACAGACCCTCCCATCTTTTCCCACCAGCTCATGAGACAGTTTCTCAGAGGAGCCAAGAACTTAAGACCTCCTAGATCTCCTCCCATTCCGGCTTGGATCTCAACTATGTTTTGGAAAAACTAACCTTGCCTCCTTTTGAGCCTGCTGCCACTTCTGACATCAAGTTTTTATCTTGGAAGACAGCTATCTTGTTAGCCCTAATCCCTGCCAGGAGAGTTTCAGTTACAAGCTCTTATGGCTGTGGAACCTTATATTATTTTTCATCAAGACAAGGGTATCTTTAAGGACTAATTCTACCTTCATGCCTAAGGTGGTTTCCAAAGTGGCTTTAAATCAACCTATCCACTTGCCAACCTTTTTCCCCACTCCAAAATAAAGGGGAAAGGATCTTACATTCCTTGGATGTACACAGACAACTATGTTTTTACCTGGACAGAACCAAGGACATCAAAATCAGAACAATTGTTTGTTTCTTATGCTTCAAGTTCCCAAGGTAAAGCCATTTCAAAACAGACCATTTCTAAATGGATTGTTCATGGAATCAGATTTTGTTCACACCATGGAAAGCAAATCCCAGGGAGTATACGGACTCATTCCACCAGAGCGGCTGCCACTTCTGCGGCCTTCGTCAGGGGAGTTCCTACCTACCAAAGACATTTTGGAAGCTGCAACTTGGAGTTCAGTGCATACTTTCTCTAAGCACTACAATCTACCTCTCTACTCTAAGTCTAGGGCAGGCTTTGCCTCTGCAGTCTTGCAGGGCCTTCTAGCCACCCCTTCTTCTTTATGACCACCTCCCTTTCTTTCAGCTTTGGGATTCTACCCTACAGTCATGACTGCAACAGTGAAACGCGATTAACATAGTACAGTTGTGTACACCTACCATAAATGTAGATGTTTGAGTGTCTTCACTGTTGCAGTCTGGGTTTCCCTCCCTCCTGTCCCCTCTTATGTTTACTTTTGTGTAGTTCCTTTTTTCACCATTCTTCTGAGGTGTATTTGCAAAGGTTATGGGACCTTTTTCATTTTGGGATTCCTGACATCTGGGGCAAGAAAAACTGGAGAAGGTGTCTGCTGTCAGCTTTGTACTCCTGGCGCTCTGACGTCAGGGAGCATGGTTGAACAGCTGACGCCAGACCCAGACTTTGGGATTCTGGCCGACCGAGGGCTGCCTGCTGGCAGGGGAGAACCCTACACTCATGACTGCAACAGTGAAGACACTCTAACATCTACATTTATGGTAGGTGTACACAACTGTACTGTCCCCAGTATCTTTGAGGTCCATGATGATCCTTTCCATAGCTTTGCAGACCAAGCTAGTCCGGCTTATGGGGCGATAGTTTCCAGGATCCGTTGAGGCACCACCTTTACGGAGAGGGACCACTGTTGCTGTACACCACTGTTTGGGCACATATCTGGTAGTAAGGCTGAGATTGAACAGTAGTTTTATGTTTGGGTTTAGCTCTTCTTGGAGTTCATGTAGGACGCAGCCCAGGACACAGTCTGGTCCCATTGATGCTGTGTTTTTTGCTTTGGAGAAGGGCGTCTCTTACCTGAGCATCTGAGATGTCAGGGGGGCAGCACTCTGCTGGGATAGATATTTGCCCTTTTGGTGGGGGGGGGGGGGAGTTTGCGCTGAACCAGTCAGCTAGGATGTTGGCAATGTCTGTGGGTTCGGTGTATTTTTTGTCAATTTGGACTAATTCTGAGCATATCTGGGTATTACCACCCAGGTTCCTAACAACTAAAGAAAGCTTTGTGATTATCCTTAGTGTCCTGTGCAATTTTTCTCTCGAAGCTGGCCTTAGACAATTTTGAGTGCCCGTAGTTTTTTGCTAATACTGATCAGTGATGCCTTCCCTTTTTGGGATTTTGCTCTATCATTTAGTAGCTTCCTCCTTCTATTGTATAGTTTGTTTATGGCTGGGGTCCACCAGACAGGATGTCTGCCTTTGGAGGATTGGGTCTTGGTTTTATTTGGGATCGCATGATCCATGCATTCCTGAAGGTGTTCATAGAATGCGTTTATAAAGGATTCTGCAGTCTGGGCCATATTTTCCACAGGCCCGGGGGCTTTGAAGGATTCCACCTCTGTTTTGAGGAGTGTGAAATTTGCTTTAGAGAAGTTTTTCACTGTGGTTTTCTGGGCAGGGGGTGGGGTCGGGATGTGAATATCCAGTGAGATTAGTTTATGGTCTGATCTTACCAGTGAGGGATACACTTCTGGTCTGGAGCATATAGTCCCCATGTTGGTGATCAGGTCCAGTATGTTTTCCCCTCTTGTGGGAGTGGTAACAAGTTGTTCCATAGCATTTGAATTTATAAATTCTAGGAACCTTTGGACTAGAGTGTTGGAGCTAGAGTAATGCTCCCAGTCTGTTTGGGTAGTTGAAGTCACCCAATATAATGGTGTTTGGAGAGACCTTCATATTTTTCAGTGTTCTCGGGAAGGCCGAGTGGGGTTCCTGGGTTTGGGAGGGTGGTCTGTAGCAGGCTATAAACTGGAAGGCAGTTTTACCCACTGTTAGTTGCACATGGATAGTCTCTGATGCTTTGTGCTTTGCCACCAACCTGGAGGTGTGGGTATCTTTGAATATCGATACTCCCCCTCCTTTTGTGGTTCGGTCCAAGTTTTGGGGCCGAAAAGCATGGTATGAGGTATAACCTGGTAGTGCTGGGGTGCTCTCGGGAGCCCTGAACCAGGTTTCTGTTACTGCACAGACATCTGTGTTCTCCATGCTAAGGAGAGTTTTGAGTGTGTGCATCTTGAGGTTTAGACTTCTGGCGTTGTAGCTTTACTCTTAGTTTCTTATCCCTTGTGATACCTATGGAGGTGGGTTTGTCTTTTGAGCCTTGCCTAAAAAAGGCATTATGGGGGTAGCAAGAGCCTTTGCCAATATCCGAAAGCCCAGGGGTGACAGGTGCAAGCCGTCCCTAGTGAAGCATCGTGGCTTGTCGAGCATATCATCCCAAGCTGACAGGCATTGGATCCCCTTTGAATGACACCAGTACTTAAGCCAGTTGTTGAAATTGATCATCTTGTCTTCATATTGTGGCATCATTCTTGGTGAGGGGAAGATGCTACTCAAGGTCAGGGTCATACTGGCCTGGGCTACATGCTCAGAGAGCTCCTCTGTCTCCATGTAGTCCAGGGAGGTACGTCTCAGGTCATTCACACCAGCATGGACAATGACTGAGTCGTATTTGTACTTGCCTTGGAGTGACCTGAGTGCTTGTGTTATGTGGCAGATCCTAGCGCCCGACAGGCTGCTCACCGTGACCCTCTCCTTGTTCAGCCTGGTGAGCGGGACGTCAGTGTGCCTGACAATAGTCACAAGTTTATCAGGTGTGTTTAGTCTTAAGGGCTGTGACTGTTCGGCACACTGGCTTTGTGAGGTGTTGCACGTGTTTTGTTTTGGGGTAGTGGTTGCTTCGGTGTCTACTTTGGAGGTCTCTGCTGCTTAGGCAGATCTTTATTTAGAGCCTCCGAGTATGTTTTTGTGTGATTGTGTTTGGTTTGCTGTCGTGGTAGGTCTATGCGAGACTGGGATTGTAGTGAGTGTGGTTTCCTTCTGACTGGTTATGCCAGTACTGAGTTGAGAGAGCTTAGCCTCCAGTTTGGCTATATGGTTGCATCTCTCATGTGTTGGAACTTGTTGGGAGGAGGAGAGGGTTGTCTATGTACATGAGGCAGTTGTAACATTGCCTCAAGATTCCCAGATTCACCAGCTGGACCGGAGAGGAGATTGACAACTGACTTTTGGACATGCTAGAATAATATTGGGAATTCCTTTATAATTGAAAACAAGGGCCAGTGGGGAGTAAGGGTGTAGTGCTTTTAATTTTTAGTGCAGACTTGTATAATTGCTTTAGTGAGCAAGTGCCAGGTAACTTAAGTGCAATGTGTTTACAGGTAACTTAAATGCAAAAACAACAAACAGCAACTTTCAAGTGAAACAAGGAAATAAGTACAGTAAGCAATGCAGATATCACTAGTGATGCACAGAAGTGTTGAGAAGCCGCATATTAGGTGGAATTAGCGTTCCAGGGAAATAACAAGCAAACAAGCATATAAAGAAAGCTAGATTCAGCAGGCCTGGATCTAGTCTGTGCTACAGCAAACAAGGTGTACCAATTTCAGTAAGATACAGTTCAAATATTCAGGCACTATAAACCTTTAACCAGAAATTCCCAGCTCAGAAGGGCAGAGTCCAGCCTCTTCTCCCACAAGAGTGCAGACCATGAACCTTCTTAATGTAAAATAACTGGCTTGAAGCCCAAGTGCTTAAACCAGAACTAATACACTTTAAGAATAAAAGACTGGGCTCTCAATCAGCAGTTCCCAACTTAGAAGGATGAAAGCTACCTGTCCTGCCACCACAGTGCATGCCACAAACCTTCCTAATGTAAAACTGGTCTGAAGCCCAAGAATGATAGCTACACTTTCATCAAGTTACTACCAAGCAGTAATAAATACAATTGAATACTTTAGAGAATGCCTGGATTAGTGCTCAAGTTACACAAACAAAGCTAGATCCAGCAGGCCCGAATCCAGTCTATGCCACGGCAAACAAGGTGCACCAACTTCAGTAAGAAGCAGTTCAGATATGTATGCACTATAAGCCTTTAACCAGAAATTTCCAGCTCAGAAGGGCAGAGTCTGGCCTCTCCTCCCACAAGAGTGCAGACCATGAACCCTTTTAATGTAAAATAACTGGCTTGAAAGCCCAAGTGCTTAAACCAGAATTAATACACTTTTAGAATAACGGACACTGAGCCCTCAATCGGCAGTTCCCAACCTAGAAGGATGTAAGCTACCTGATGTTCATTGTGCATACAGCTGCAGTCATAATAGATGGGTTTTCCTGCTATCTGGCGGGTCCTCAGTCGGCCGAATTCCAAAGTCTAGGTCCGGCATCGGATGTCGTCGCTTCTTCCCTGACGTCAGTGCGACAGGGGTATAAAAGACCCAGCAGATGCCATTTTCTCCAGTCTTTCTTGCCGCGCGGTGCCCAAAGCAGAAGCAGTTCGCATGTGCCGATCTGCCAGGTCCTGAGATTACGAATATTTTTCAACCGAAGTCTTCTTGAAAGCTAAGTACCCCGTTGGGAAAACTTTTCTTTCCTCAGACCGATGTCAGACAAAGTTAATAATTGTATTTCATGTGGGAAGCAAATACCGCATAAGGATTTTCATTCCCTCTGCATTCCTTGCTTAGGCCCAGACCATGTCGTCTCGGCCTGTCATTTTTGTGCTACATTCAACAGACGCACTATTAAGCGTCTGGCGGAGTTCGCCCAACACTATTTTGGCAAAAAGTTTAATTACATTATGTCGTCTGATACTCTGACTCCAGTTTTGAGTAAAAGACGCAAAGATAAGGACCAACATACGAGGTCCGCGACTTCTACCGACACCACGCCAAAGCTGACTACAGGTGGTCCGGTTCTCAGCGAGGTGCCTACGCAGCCCCTGAATACCGATGACACTTCATTGCTGGTGTCTTCCGTGCCCGAGGTCACAGGCTTTTCGGCCCACACCCCGACTACAGATACCGAAGCCACTCTTGCCGGTGAAACTCAGTTTACAGGCCTGCCACCTCTCAATGTGTCTTCAGGCCTTCCTCTTCTTTTTCCATCAAGGCTTTCACTAAGTCTAAAGCAGCCATGCATACTAAAAGACGAGCTACACAGGGCCCTTCTCAAGGCCCCATGCCTAAAAAGCAGATGCTCAAAATGGCTGAGGATTTAATTCTTATCAGGGGTTCTCAACCCCCCCCGGACAAAAGGCCCAGAGTGGAGGAAGAATCCCCCTTCCTCGGACCAGGTCTCCATTATTTCAGAGCATTCTGAAGACCAGGAACATTCATACTCCCCTTTTGAAGATTCTGACGCAGAGGAGTCCATTCCCTGTCTCCCCCCTTGAAGATTACTCTTTTGGGGAAACCTTACATACCTTGAGGGAACACTTCCACTGGGAAGGCCAAGAGTACTCAGACTCCAGGAAAAGGCTTAGGGTTTTCCTCTTGCTCCCTCAGCACAGGCCTCTGGCTATACCTCCTGTCTTAGAGATACTAGATGATGTTTATTCGGAGGCCTGCCTTAACCCAGATTCTTTACCTCCAGCTCCAGTCAAGCCTGACCAGTATTACCGGGTTCCTGATTCACACCAATTCCTATACAAAACCCATGCGGCTGACCCAGAAACTATTTCACAGGGTCCCAAGGGAATTGAGGCCTCCACTGCTAAAAATCCGTTACCTTCAGAGAGATTCCAGAGCTTTAGAAAGGTGGGGGGAAAAAGGTATACACCTCTGCCACCTTAACCATGAGGGCATTAAACTTTCAGTTCCATATGTTAAAGTACCAACAGTTTCTGTTATCACAGTTGAAAAGCAAAATGTCCCATCCTGAACAACCAGACTTGAAGGAGTTGCAGGATTTGTTGCATAGTGCAGAACAAGTAGGTAAACGCACCTTGCAATGTGGTTTTGATGCTTTAGAGGCCTCATGTAGAGCTGCTATTACAGGATATGTCATACGTAGACATGCTTGGCTCAGAGCAAACCTTACCAGATCATGTCAAAGCTAAATTACTAGATGCACCTCCGCAAAAAGATGTATTGTTTGGTGTTAAAGCTGCGGAGGTATTAAAGAAAATGGAGGAAAAGGCAAAATCAATGCAAACAGTGAAAGATTTCCTACAGGTACAACCTCCACGTTTCAGTAGAAATTGGCCTTCAAAAAATTGGTCCTTTCCAGCCATGGACAGACCCCAAAGAGGTAGATACAGGCGCACAAGGGGTGTAGAGGGCAATCTTGATCGTTTGAGTAGGTGCTTGCCATTGTCTGCCTCTAAAGAGGTGGTGAGGATAGTTCACAGCCATTCAGAAAGCAGAACCAATGACTTTCCCCTTTGCATGCCAAGCAAGGCTCAAATGGCAGCACCTTTAGGCGGAAAACTGGCATTATTTTCAAAAAATTGGCATATTGTCACCAAAGACAAATGGATCCTGGACATTATAGACAGAGGCTACAGATTCCACTTTCACACCCTTCCAAAAATGAGGCATGCCAAACCTGCCACACAATCAAAGGGCAGAGGCACAAAAACAAATTTCAGATCTCATGGACATGAAAACTATTCGAGAGGTACCTGCACAAGAACAGGGTCAAGGTTTTTATTCTAGACTATTCCTGGTACCAAGGAAAGACAAAGATTGGAGACCTATTTTGGACCTATCCATCCTAAACACATTTTTACTCTTGCCAAAATTCAAGATGCTCACATTACAGCAGCTTCTTCCCATGCTGGGCAAGGAGTCTTGGCTGGTAACATTGGACCTCAAGGAGGCATACCTGCATGTCCCAATCAGACAAGATTGCAGAAGATACCTCAGATTTCTTGCAGGTTCAACACATTATCAATTCTCTGCATTGCCCTTTGGCTTATCTACTGCACCCAGAGTGTTCACGAAATGCCTGGCATCAGTAATTGCCTACTGCAGACTTCAAGGGATACAAATATACCCATATTTGGACGACTGCCTGATCCAAGCGGACGGCAAGCACATACTTCTGAAACATCTGGCGTTTGTAATAATGTTGTTGAATTCTCTGGGATACACAGTCAACAAAAAGAAATCAAGGCTAATACCCTCTCAAACAATTTTCCTGGGTGCCGGCTTGGATACCAACACCCAGCCGGCCTACGTCACGCCAGAGAAACAAGGGCAACTAACGCAATACTTCAGAAAACTGGCAAGTTTCACCAGGCTGACTGCAAGGAAAATCCTGCAGGCTCTGGGATTCATGGCATCTTGCATCCTACTAATCCCATGTGCAAAGCTGCATATGAGGAAACTTCAGTGGTACCTAAAGCCTATGGTCTCAACACAGCCACAGTTTGGAAACAATAATACCACTGATTCCATGTCTTCAAAAGGAATTTCTGTGGTGGGCTCAAGCATGCCAAAGAAACGCAGGTCTCCCATTCTGCAAGCCTCAAGCAAATCAAGTTATCACAACAGACGCCTCGAACTATGCCTGGGGGGGGCGCACATGACAGATCGGTGCATTCAGGGCATATGGTCCCAAAAAGAAAGGCACCTACACATCAATCAAAAGGAAATGCTAGCAGTAATAAATGCTATTATAACTTTCAAAGACCTACTGCATCCAGGCCAGCTATTGATAAGAACAGACATCACCACAGTAATGTGGTACATAAACGGGGAGGAACCCATTCATACCCCCTATGCAGGATAGCCATGTCTCTTTGGAACATGGCTCTGGAATTACAAATCGAACTTCAAGCACAGTACCTTCCAGGCAAGGAAAACACACTGGCAGACAACCTAAGCAGAAATATGACACCCACACGACTGTAAGTTGCATCCTCAAGTTTTTACAAAGATAATTCAAGCATGGGGAAGGCCAGACATAGATCTCTTTGCCTCCCACAGAAATCACCAATTGGCAAAATTCTGCTCAAGGACCTTTCATCCACAGGCCTGGAATGTGGACGCACTCTTTCAGTTGGACAACAATGAGTTTATGCCTTTCCACCTCTTCCTCTGCTGCCCAAAGTTCTATTAAAAACCAGAGCAGACAGACCACAGATTATTCTCATTGCTCCAGACTGGCCAAGACAACACTGGTACCCACTCCTGAGGAGCCTGATTCATTCCCCACCATGGATCTTGCCTCTAATGCCTCTTCTACTGACTCAGCACATCTTCAAAACTCTTCACAGTCAGCTGAAAACACTCAATCTAGCCGCATGGAAGATTCCTTAAAATCACAACAGACCCTACTCTCCAAGGAGGTGCAGGACGTCATCTTGGAGGCCAGAAGACCTTCTACTAGAAAAGCCTACTCCGCAAAATGTAAACTGTTTTGTGCCTGGAATGAAAAAAAGGGCCAGAATCCTGGAATACTGAATTTACCTCAAATATTACAGTACCTAGCTGAGTTGCTAAGCAGTGGAGTTTCATTCTCCTCCATCAAAATCCATGCCTCATCCATTTCTGCAGAATACAACACTGATCCTCCTTTATTCTTTCACCCCCCTCTTAAGACAATTCCTCAGAGGGGCTAAGAGTATAAAACCCCCAAGGAAACAACCAGTACCTGCTTGGGACCTCAATTTCATTCTAGAAAAACTGACCTTGCCTCCTTTTGAGCCAGCTGCTTCAACAGAACTGCAATATTTGTCCTGGAAAACAGCCTTCCTGCTGGCTATCACCTCAGCTCGTATGGTTTCATGACTACAAGCCCTCATGGCTGGTGCAGCCTTTCATCATTTTCCATCAGGACAGAGTTTCCTTACAAACCAATCCTTCCTTTATGCCAAAGGTAGTATCCAGGGTAGCCTTGAATCAGGCTATCCACTTACCTACCTTTTACCCTAATCCTCAAAACAAAGGGGAGAGACTACTACATTCCTTGGACATTCACAGGCAGCTACGGTATTATTTGGACAGAACAAAGCCTTTCAGAAAATCAGAGCAACTCTGTCCCATGCTACAGGAGCTCAAGGGAAGCCTATTTCCAAACAGACAATCTCAAAATGGATAGCCCAATGCATACGCTTTTGTTACTCTTTTCATGGTAAAACTGTACCTGCAGGCATCGGATCTCACTCCACAAGGGCCACAGCTACCTCTTCACATTTCCTCAGGGGGGTTCCTACCAAAGATATTTTGGAAGGTGTTACTTGGAGTTCTGTACATACTTTCTCCAAGCACTATCACCTACCATTATACTCCGAATCTAGAGCAGGCTTTGCCACTGCAGTCTTGCAGGGCATCCTAGCTCCTCCTAGTTCCAATTAGTGCCTACCACCCCTTTTTTTAGCTTTGGGATTCTACCCATCTGTTATGACTGCAGCTGTATGCACGATGAACATAGTACAGTTTTGTACCTACCATAAATGTAGATGTTAGAGTGCTAATACAGCTGCAGTCCAGGTTTCCCTCCCTCTTTCCCCTCTTGGGACAGGCCTAATGGCTAACACCTCCTCATACAACCTGATTGGGGTATTCTTTTATGGTGTATTTGCTTCCAACTACTGTTTTTTGATTATATTGCATTTCATTATTACATAAATTTATGTATTGCCTTCCTTCTGGGGGCACCTGACATCTGGGACAAGAAACTGAAGAAAATGGCGTTGGCTGGTTTTTTTATACCCCTGTCGCACTGACGTCATGGAAGAAGCGACGACATCCGACGCCGGACCTAGACTTTGGAATTCGGCCGACCGAGGGACCCGCCTGACTGCATGAAAACTCATCTGTTATGACTGCAGCTGTATTAGCACTTGAACATCTACATTTATGGTAGGTACAAAACTGTACTTTCTGCCACTACAGTGCAGACCATAAACCCTCTCAGTGCAAAACTGGTCCGAAGCCCAAGTGTTTAAACCAAAAGGCTTAGAATGAGTTACACCAAGCAGTAATAAATACAATTGAGTACTTTTAAGATGCAAAAGTAAAATAAAGTAGGTAGAAACACAAGTACAGTAAAAGCAGATTAATTTTTTTTTCTTTTCTGAACAAGTGCTGAGATCAAAGAAACAGATTTGAGTGCTGAAACTGAAAAACTGGCTAGTTATAAGAAAAAATACTAAGCTAGAAGGCTTCCCTCCAACACAGAAGGGCTTGGGGTCTCAGAAGCATACAAATAGTCTATACCACTTAACAGGAAAGGCAGGAAACAAGCTTAAATTTTTTTTCTGTTTCCCAGATGCTCTCTTTGTACACAGGAGTGTCTGAAATCAGAATATGATCTCACTGCACTCAGTTGAGTGAGCAAATGAGATGGGCCCAGAAGGAGTATCCAAACAAATTTACAAGAGGGGTGGGCAGTTTCAAGGCAACTAAGATTAACACCAAAACAAAAGCAGGGAGGGTGAGTGGGACTAACTGAAAACTGAAGAGCAGAGTCAAAACTTCCAGTTCAGTTAATATTCCTGCAGCACAGTTAAAATCAATTTAAATACTGTATTTTTTTGGGGGGAAAAAGTGCAGATAAAGGTACTTAAATTCTCTTATACGTCCAGTTGAATACAGCTAGTTCTTAGCCGGCCAAAGCTGAGGTTTTTAAGCAGAAAATATTTCACACTGTACCACTTAAATAGGCAAGGACAAGAAATCAAAGAATGTGGCTACCCCCACACCTGTAATTACTAGCAAATAATAAAATTCAGCAAACACTGACTAACTTCCAGTTCAGTTAATATTCCTGCAACACAGTTAAAATCAATTTAAATACTGTGTTTTTTGAAAGTGCAGATAAAGGTACTTAAATTCTCTTATACGTCCAGTTGAATACAGCTAGTTCTTAGCCGGCCAAAGCTAATTCAACTAATTTCACCAATTACATCTCAGCAAACCTGTGATGGATGTCTTTTTGGAGGCTAGAAGGCCTAGTACTAGAAAATCTTATGCGGACAAATGGAAAAGATTCTGTGCCTGGAACCAAGTGCAAGGATTAAGCACAGTAATGCCCAATATTCCTCAGATTCTGCAATATTTAACTGAGATGCTTCACAAGGGCCTATATTTTTCTTCTGTAAATATCCATGCCTCTGCCATTTCAGCTTATTACAACACAGAGCCTCCCCTCTTTTCTCACCCTCTGCTTAAAGCAGTACCTAAGGGGGGCCAAAAATTTAAGACCTCACAGGAGAGCACCAACTCCTGCATGGGACCTCAATTTTGAGAAAAACTCTACCTCCTTTTGAGCCAGCTGCTACTGCAGATGTAACATTTCTCTCCTGGAAAACTGCTTTCCTTTTAGCAGTCACTTCAGCTAGAAGGGTTTCAGAATTACAAGCTCTTATGGCAGTGGAGCCTTTCATTATTTTTCATCTGGACAGGGTGGCTCTTGGGACCAATCCATCTTTCATGCCTAAGGTGGTATCCAATATGGCTCATAATCAGACCATTCATTTGCCAACTTTCCCAATCCACAGTACAGGGGCGAGCAGATTCTGCTTTCATTGGATGTACACAACTTAGATTCTACTTAAACAGGACAAAACTTCTAAGAAAATCTGAGCAGCTATTGGTGGAATTTGCTGCAGGGGCAAAGGGAAAATCGTTTTGAAACTGTTTCTAAATGGATAAGCCATTGTATTCGTTTCTGCTATGTGCACCATGGTAAACCTATCCCCAAGGGATCAGATCTCATTCCACCAGGGCTGCATCTACTTCTGCAGCCGTTCTCAGAGGGGTTCCTACCAGCGGCATTCTAGAAGCTGCTACCTGGAACTGTGTTCGTACGTTCACCAAACATACCATTTAGCCCTCCTCTAAATCCAGAGCTGGCTTAGCCACTACTGTCCTGCAGGGCCTTATAGCTGCTCCTCATTCTGTATAAATCCATCCTCCCAACCATAGTGTTTCACTCTTGTAGTCATTGCATTTGGGTAGATTCCCAAAGCTAAGAACATAGTACAGTTGTGTACACTTACCATAAATGTAGATTTTAGTGTATTCACTGTTGCAGTCCTGGTTACCCACCCTCCAGCCCCCTGTTTTTCTCTTACTGTACCTCTTTCTTTTACTTTGCTTAAAAGCCTTTTTGGTGTATTTGCTTTTGTTTGGAGGTATATTTTTTTGTTATAAATTTTACATATAATGGTAAGATCAGACCATAAATTAATTTCACTGGATGTCCACATCCCGACCCCACCCCCAGCCCAGAAAAACCACAGTGAAAAACTTCTCAAAAGCGAACTTCTCACTTCTCAAAACCGAAGTGGAATCCTTCAAGGCCCCAAGGCCAGTGGAAACTACAGCCCAAACTGCAGAATCCTATATAAATGCATTCTACGGACATCTCCAGGAATGCATGGATCATGGTATCCCAAACAAAACCAAGACCCAATCCTCCAAAGGCAGGCGTCCAGTCTGGTGGACCCCTGCCATAAATAAACTGGACCCCTGCCATAAATAAACTGTACAACAGAAGGAGGAAGCCACTACATTATAGAGCAAAATCCCTAATAGGGAAGGCATCTCTGATCAGTACTAGCAAAAAAATTGTGATCCCTCATAAAATCCTCCAAGGCCAGCTTCGAGAGAAAAATTGCACAGGACACCAAAGACAATCATAAGGCTTTTTTTCAGTTATGTTAGAAACCTGGGATGCAACTTCCAGACTTGTTCCGAGTTGATTCTAAACGACAAAAAATGCACTGAATCCACAGACATCACCAATATCCTGGCAGGTGCAAACTTCTCCACCCCCTCCCCCCAAAAGAGCAAGTATCTATCCTGGCAGAGGGCTGCCTCCCAAACATCTCAGATGCTCAGGTGAAGGCTGCCCTCTCCAAAGCAAAACACACTGCTTCCATGGGACCAGATGGCGTCCCAGGTTGCGTCCTACATGAACTACAAGGGGAACTAATCCCTCAAATAAAACAGCTATACAATCTCAACCTCACTACAGGATATGTGCCCACAGAATGGCGTACAGCAACAGTGGTCCCACTCCACAAAGGTGGAGCCTCTATGGACCCTGGAAACTATCGCCCCATAAGCCTGACTAGCTTTGTCTGCAAGGCTATGGAGAGGATCATCGTGGAGCTCATAAACAAAGACCTTGGGGACCTACAGACACTAGATCCTACCCAGTTCGGCTTTGTCAAGGGCAGATCCTACCTTTTGAACCTGGTTGACTTCTTTGAAACAGTCACCAAAGCCATAGATGAAGGGAAGGTAGTCCACACAGCCTATCTGGACCTCACAAAGGCATTTGACACAATACCCCACTCTGGCATCATAGATAAGCTATCCAGCTTAAATATAAACCCCTATGTCACAAGATGGGTCGCAAACTGGCTCGGACAGAACCCACAGAGTGAGAGTTGCTAGAGCCATGTCAGACTCGAAACCGGTCAAGTGGCGTCCCACAGGGTTCTGTCCTGGGACCACTCTTGTTCGGTATATACTTTTCCGAGGTACAGGCAAACGTGGGAGGACTATGGCTCACCAAGTTCGCAGACTACTGCAAACTGGGGCCATAATCAACTCTCCAGCTGACAAACATCCTTCAGAAAGGTCTCAGACAGATAACTGGTGCCAGCGCCATGGTTTAAAGCTAAATGCCAAAAAATGTATAGTCATACCCTTTGGCAAAAACAATGTGCCCACAAATTACCACATAGGCGGAAACCCATTAAGTACAGAGAAAGTTATTAGGGACCTGGGGACCCAAGTTGATAGCAATCTTTCCTTTGAAAACCACATTGCCAAAGTGGTTAGAAAGACCTTCTACATAGCCCACCTCATCACGAAGGGTTTCACATCTAGATCAAGAGAGGTAATCGTGCCCCTTTATTCATCCCTCATCAGGCCCCTCATAAAATACAATGCCCCTTTAGGGATGTACCTTACCCGACACCTGCAGCAATTGGAAAGACCCCAAAAGTATCTCACCAAGAGGATCAAGGGTCTCAAACAGATGCCATATGCTGCTCTGTTAAAAAATAACTCCAGCTCTACTCAGTTGCATACCGCCTACTTCGAGGCGATCTATGCCTGACATACAAAGCTATGTCAAATCCAGAATTAATGGACATGCTCCACCTCAGTAAATCTAAATCCCTTAGAGCCACACGCTCGAGGGACTTGAACCTCAGCACAGAAATAAATAGAACTTGCTGGAGGGACAGGTTCATAACCCAGAGGCTCCCTTCGCTCTGGAATAAAATTCCATTTCATGCGAGGCAGCGCACCTCACTGAATCTCAAGAAGAATCTCTAAGTGGATGGGGGATCGTAGGTTTGTCCCAGGGATTACTCCCGTGTCACTATTAGACAGACACAGTAAACTAAACCTTAAAAATGGCACAGTATACTCAAATCAAGGGGTGGCGTAAGCCATACAGAATCGGGCTAGGCTTATAATTGCCCCAGGGCAGATAGCCTAGTATGAACCTATGAACCTATATGTGTGTTATGTGGACGTGTGTTATGTGGACGTGTGTTATGTGGACGTGTGTTATGTGGACGTGTGTTATGTGGACGTGTGTTATGTGGACGTGTGTTATGTGGACGTGTGTTATGTGGACGTGTGTTATGTGGACGTGTGTTATGTGGACGTGTGTTATGTGGACGTGTGTTATGTGGACGTGTGTTATGTGGACGTGTGTTATGTGGACGTGTGTTATGTGGACGTGTGTTATGTGGACGTGTGTTATGTATATAGGTTCATAGGTAGGTACTAGGCTATCTGCCCAAGGGCATTTATAAGCCTAGCCAGAATGTCTTGGCTTTCATCACCCCCTTAAATTAGTTCCTTGTGCCTCTGTCCAGCAGAGCCAGTGCAGTGATCCCCGGGGTAAATTTTCCGTTTCCCATCCACCCGTCAAGGTTTCTCTTGGAGTGTTAGTGAGGGGCTCTGCCTGATAGTATATTGGAATCCTTTTCCAAAGCATGGGGAGTCTCTGGGATAGGAATTTATCCCTCCAGCATGTCCTATTTATCATTGTGGGGAGGTGTAGATCTCTAGAGCGTGTGGCTCTCTGGGATTTGTTTTTATTTTTTAAGGTGGAGCATGTCCAATTCTGGTTGGAAATGGCCTTTTGTCAGGCAGAGATCACCGTAAGCGGTATGCAACTGTGTACAGCTGGAGTTTCTTGAGTCGGGCTGCATATGGTATCGGCCTGATGCCAGTAATCCTCTCGGTGAGGTACTTTTGTGGCCTTTCCAGCTGTTGCAGGTGTCTTGTAAGGTACATCCCAAATGGGGTGTTGTATTCTATGATGGGTCTGAGTAATGAGCAGAGGCACAATAACCTCTTGTTCTAGATGCGAACCCTTTTGTGATTAGGTGGGCCACATAGAAGGATTTTCTAACCACCTTGGCAATATGATTATCAAAGGAGAGATTACTATCTACTTTGGTCCCTAGATCCCTTATTACATTTTCTGTATTTAGGGGACTACCACCTATGTGGTAGTTTGGGTATTTTATTTATTTTATTTATTTATTTTACATTTGTTAACTGGGATAGTCCGACTGGATATGTCCATTTTCAGCGGAGGCCCGGGGAGAAAAGCTCCAAGAGTAGTTCATTGCAACACATAAGAAAATGCAAAAAATCAACAAACAATTTGGTTAACAGAAAAGTAAGAAATACAATTTGCTAAAGGATATCATTTACAAGAAGTAGACAGCCAAAAACTATTAAATATGTAGTTATTAGTACTATGTGATACTATCCTATGAGATTATTAGATTTTAGATTTTATTTATATTTTATTATTATATTATTTATAATTATTATTTATTATTATTTATATTTTATTATTATATTTTATTTTTAGATTTTTAGATTTTATTATTTTGTTTTTTCCAAAGTGGATGACACTGCACTTTTTGGCGTTTAGCTTGAGGCCATGATTTTGACACCAGGTATCAGTCTCAGAGACCCATCTGAAGGGTGTCTGTATCAGCCGGAGAATCAGTTATGGCCCCTTGCTTACAGTAGTCTGCGAACTTGGTCCGCCATAGTCCTCGTATGCTTGCCTGTATCTCTGAGAAGTATATACCGAACAGGAGGGGTCCTAGGACTGAGCCCTGGGCGACACCACTTGTAACCGGTTTAGAGTCGGACGTAGAGCCTGCAACTCTCACCATGTGGGTTCTATTCTTGAGCCAGTTTGAGACGTCATGGAAGAAGGGGCAGCAACCGACGCAGGACCCAAGACTTTGTTAATCAGGTCGACTGAGGGTGACCTGCCAGTAGTTTACCCAAATGTAATGACTACAACAGTGAATACACTCTAACATCTACATATATGGTAAGTGTACACAACTATTCTTTGCCATTACTGGACTGGGTCCAACTGTGGGGGTACTGTTGCAGTCATCACATTTGGGTTATCTGCTTGCAGTAGCCCTCAGTCGGCCTGATTAAGTCTTGGGTCCTGCGTCAGTTGCTGTCTCCTTCAGTGATGTCAGGGGTTTAACATGCAGCAGACGCCATTACGTAGTCTTTCTTGCTATGCGGTGCCCAAAGCCGTTTGCAAGTGCCGGTCAGCCTACTCTCAATTTTTGTTGAGTTTCAGAACTAGTCTTCAACTAAAAGTTATGTACCCTGTTGGGAAAACTTTTTCTTGCTATAAACTGATGCCAGTAAAAGTAAATTGCATTTCTTGTGGAAAGCAAATAACTCAGATTTTCATTCGTACTGTATTCCTTGCCTAGGCCCTGACCACAACGTACCTCGCTGTGGTTTTGTGCCTTATTTAAACAACAAACTCAGTCGTTTGTATATTTTTGCTTCTAAATATTTTGGTGCTCGGTTCAATTATCCAGATAAGTCTTCAGTAAGCCATCTTACTACCGACATTCCGAAAAAATGCAAAGATAGAGACAGGCCGCCTAGGTCCAATGCTGCTGACGCTTCTAAGCCAGTCGCCAGTTTGCCGGTACTCAGGTGCTTTCGCAGCCCTTAATACCTGCCACTTTGGATTCGCAGGCCTCTACAGAGACCTATTCGGATTCCGGTATGCTGCGAGATGCTTCAACTGTGGATCCTGCGGATGTCTCTACCTTGAATGGGTCCGGAGCCGCTGTGCAGGCACCGGCTTTTGAGGGTGTATTCAGGCCTACTGACTTGCATATCAAACCAACGCCATCTTTTTCTTCAAGGCCTAAATCTCTAAGCATGCCTAGAAAACAGACGCCCAGACCGCATGGTCAGACCTCTGTGCCTAAAAAAACAAACAAGAATGGCTGAAGACCTTATCACTTGGGAAGCCAACCTTCCCCCTTTGAGACCTAGGACTGAGTTTGCTTATGATACTTCTGACCAGGATTCTGAAATGTGTTTCCGCTGATGACCAGGACCTACCTATGAGGATTCTGATGCTAAGGAGACCCCCCTCCCCCCACCCCCCACCCAAGAGGATTTGGTGAAACCTTGCACACTTGGGGGGCATTTTCGTTGGTAGTCAGAATTTCTCTGATTCTAAAAAGAGGCTTAGGGATTTCTTACTCCTGCCC